>NW_010304545.1:16935-21536 GCF_000700745.2 Antrostomus carolinensis | reverse complement strand
GCAGGACCAAAGTATTTTTGTGAGTTCTAAAGTGAGTAAATAATAAGTGTCTGAACTTGGTTATTTCAATTTCATTATATAAGAAATGACTGCAGATTTCAAACCTACAGAACAAGCAACTGAACAGTGTTTGATTTAGCTCATTATTATTACTGTAGTTAATTCCCCCCTTTCACACTGTTTATTAGTTAGATGAAGATTTGGTGGGATTAATCTGTCCAAACTTCAATGATTATGGTGTAGACTTCCATATCTCAACTACCTTGGTTTCATTCTGGAATTGCCTGTATCTTCCTTTAAGGTGGACCAAGACAACTTGCCCAGGTGCAAATATTTGTGTAAGTTATTTGACTTTTTGTGGATATCAGAAGTGAGACAGATTTCATCTTCTGAGATTACCATCTTACAAAAGAAAGATTAATGAAAACAAACATAGATCTAATAAAGTATTCCCTTCTTACACGCAGATTTATCATGCATAGTAGCATAGCTTTGAAAAGAGTTAAAGAACAAATGTTTGGAGGACATTTTTGTAAAAAGACCACTAAAGAAAACAATACCTGCTCACAAAAAAATCCTGCTGTCAGTTAAACCTGTACAAATACAGCTGAGTGCACAAACAACAGAAACTGAGTTCAGCTAGACATGACTGCTGTTGCAGTGATATGTTTGGGCTTAGGCTGTTTTCGACTGTTTTAACTAGTTTAAGAACAGTTTAGCTTTTCTTGGTAATGAAGCACTGTTGAAAATGACTCTTGAAATATAAGTTAAGGAATTTCCACTGCTGTTTCCAGATGTGTTGGCCAGGAGATTCAATGATGTGGCTTATAAAAAACACAAATATGGGCATAAGCAACAGTGCATCCTAGAACCGACACAATACTTTTTTGTAACATGAAAGGAATTTCTGTAAACCCTACTTAGCCCCCTAGGCCAGTCACAGGAGCACTCCTCTGAGATGCTATAAATAAGAGTTTAAGTTCCTTCTCTTAACAGTCGGGATGAAGGATCTAAACTCAGGTCTCCTCCACTCTAGATGAATGCCTCAGTGCCTGGACTGCCATTTTGTGCTTTCTTTGTGGTAAATTAATAGTTATTTATACATAGCAATAAAAAAGATCCAGCATGAAAGGTGGAGATTCACCCCAGATATGTCAGGAGCAGTTCAGTAACTTCAGAATAGAGGTTTTGATGTAAACCCCTGCTCTACATCAAGCAGAGGATGGAACCAAATCTGAATTATGCACCTTTCCTGTGGGTGCACTGCCTGCTAGGCATGGGGATGTCTTGAGCAAAGCTGTGCCTGACAGACTGCTCTTTTGGAACTGAAAACCACCCAGGAATGTAAAACACCTATCTCGACCTGAGGTATTAGGGCTTAGATGTGCCATATTTTAGTATGAGTCAGGAGCAGACAAATGCTAGTGCAAATATGGGCATATAGGGAGTTTAAGATCAAGCAAGTGTGTGAACAATGGCTCTGAGGATCTACATTCTTAATCCTATATAGCAGAGTAAAACAATTAAAGTCTCTTTTAATGGACTCCACATTATTTAGTTACTGAATAAACCGAAGTTATCATTCAGACTCAGAAGATTATTTCCACCTGGCAAGAAGAGTCACTCTGTGCATGTGTCAAAACCAAAATATTTATCATTATTGGTTCAGGCTTTTGATTATACACAATGAGATCAAAGTAGGTTGTGGAACAATACTTTAAAAATTAAAACTGGCTATAGTCCCAGATGAATATTTAAGCCATGTGCAAACCAAGGTCTTTTGCATTGTCTGTAAGATTATAAATTTGATTGCGTGAGATGCTGGAAGTCCTGAACATCTAATCAATCTAACATTTCAAGATCTACTCTGAACTTTGCTGGATCAGACTCAGAGTTTACAACAGAAAAACTATACTGTCTTCAGCACTTAATTAAATTATTTATATACACAGCAGTAATTCATCATACCATAAGCTATCGCTGATTAAAACCAGTAAGCTGGCTTTAAAACCTTGTGCACTCATTATAATCAACAGTAGGGAAGGATTCGTAAAGGCTCAACCCACTTCCAACACAATTTGACCCAATTCAGAGTAGTGCAGTTCCATTTATATTTTATCTGTTGCTTGGGATTTATCCATCTAACAGATCAGCTATTGATTTCTACAGAATAGCACAATTTATAGAATCATTCCAGATGAAAAGGAGAAACATCTTTTGTTCAGCTCTGCTTGTCCTTGGCCACCCCAACAGGATTAACTATCTAACATAATTTTTAGTAGAAAAAAAGGCTAGCCTGTTCTGAAAAATGAAATGTAGATGGCATAACCTTCCTGGCAGCTTGTTCTACTGCCCGACTGTTACGTAGAGTTATCCAATGATTTTGCTGACATTTAATCTAAATATTCCCTTAAATCTTTATCTAGCCTCATAATTACAGACTAGAGGTGAAAATCCTATCCTTGAGAATGGCAGCTAAATTGTAGTATAGGAAGGGAAACCTACTATGTGTACAAGCCAGGAGCTTTCCTCCTGTTTTAGACCTTTATGAGGCTCCCACATCTTTTTGTTTAGGTAATCTGTGGCAATTTCTTAAACAGCAATTCACAAATCTCAGATGAGGACAATTTCCAGCAAACTCATACCATCTGAGAAAAGGGAATACACAGGAGACTATTCTAGTCAAAAGAGTTTAACAGTGCTTCAGGGACCAATTGCTACAGGCCCTCTACAAAGACTGGAAAATACATACATGATGGTGACAGAAAGGGCATACTCTGTGTTGCTTAGGCTGGGTCTGAGACAACAGTAAACGTACAACATTATTTCTTATACAAAATTTAACCAATTGTAAAGTACCTAGCATTTTTATCAAAGGAAGAATTGAACCCAGTTTTCAAGGTCTAGTTTTCTAGCGGTCCTCTGCTCTGAAAAGATACCAGCAGACAAGGGATTGACAGAGGATAAATTCAGAGAACCCTGTAGTTTGTATTTCCTTTCTGTCCATCTTGTGCAGTCTTCCTGTTTCTATATTAGTTGAGAAACTATTTGTAAATGCTAAGTGGCAAATCATTTGACTGAATTAGAGTAACATTATGAAACATTTCAAGTCTGTGTTTCCATCTCCATCCTGAGCAATGTAAAACAGGGACAGAAATTCACTTTCTTAATGTAAAGTGACTAAAAGGCACTCTATGACCTAATCCTTCACCTAGTTAAAATTGGGTCTGTCAGCATAGAGCATTCCAGCTTCTTTATCTGGAACTTGAATGAGCTTACCTCAGCTGCTTGTAACTTTTAAATTGCTAGAGATTTTCAGCATTAGTCATTGAGAATAGATGGAAAAAATATTTGTGAGCTTTTAACTTTGATTCTGCAACTACTGACTTTCAAGTGCTTGATTTATGGCATGCAAATATCACATTTCAATCCCTCACTCCCATCTCCCTCTTTTTCGCCTGTTTTTAATAATAGCTGCAAAGCCAAGAAGATAAAAGGAAAGCAAGCAAATGGAATATATCTAGTCTTAAATAAAGTATTTTGTAATATTTCACTCTAAATTTATCCAAAATGATGAGAATATAAATGCCATTTGAAATGAATACTGCTTGAATGAGTGTAAATTACAGACAGTCATCAAATCAATTATATTGTAATGAAGGATACTGGTGAGCCATTTTTACACCTGTTCTCTTAGTCTATATATTAGTGATGTGGTGAAAGCACAAAGCAACAGATACTGCTAGGGCCTGGAAATCATCTCTTCTCTCACCATCCTTTGCAGCCGCAGCTTGTAGTTATGTGGAGTTCAGGAAAAGCACTGCAAATTCTGGGGTTCAAAGAAGCATAGTTTTAATGCATGCCAAGAGTCCATAGTTGGCAGCAGCCCCGAGGATGACAGCACCGTGTCTGGCCATGGCAGCAATGTTTGAGGGGAGGAGGCTGCACATAATTCCTTAAATCTGTCATGAAAGGACCAGTGCGCATTTCTGCTAGTATCTGCTGCCCAGCACAAGGAGGTATGTACGCAGATTATGAAGGCTCAAGTTATTCTTCCAACACATCTGTCCATGGCCCTATGGGATAAAAGGTCCTGCCAGAGGTGCTAGCTGAATTGCTTTGCATTGGTGCATCTGTAGGCAGCAAAAAGGGCCTTCTCTTCCAACTTCTTTGCCCATGTAAGAGCAGCCAAGGTTTTGCTAAATGCGAGTGCCTCAGACCAATTACTGCAAATAAATTGAACCTGACAGATCATTTAAGATTCTTTTAGGATCTCATGCTAAGAAAGTCTTAACACAAAATTCCACAAGGCAGAGATGAGGAACTTTCCAATTCTTCTACCTAGACCATTTTTCTTTTTTAATGCAGTAAAAGAGCAAGAAAACACTACCATTATTCTGGCAAGATAACCTTTGTCAACCAGAACAAATGTCTACAGGGAGAAAGGCTTGGAAAACTGCTTAGATGCTCAAGTCTTCAGTTACAAAGCTGAGAGAGATGTATTTCTCTGACTACATCATCTCATAAAACAGTTAGGTTTCAGATTTGCTCCATTTGGGGAGAATCCATTTTATGTAACATTTTCAAAATGTCTAAGTGAT
>NW_010304545.1:0-16906 GCF_000700745.2 Antrostomus carolinensis | reverse complement strand
TCCCTCAAACATTTTATCTTTTATATTTCTTAGATTTAGTCAACCTCTTCCATACATGTAGATAGATCATAGAGGACTAAAAAAAACCAAAACCAAACCAAACCAAAAAACTTTAGTGTAAAAAAAAAAAATTGAAATATATAGCAGTAAGTGAAATAAGAACATAAGTTCATTTCAAGTCCAGAGGAGGGATGGAATATTCTACCTACTTACCAATCCATGGCATCAGTAGGGCACATGTATATGTATTTATGACTTGCAAGCCCTGAGTCCTTCCCAGAACTCATGGTTCTGTAAACTCCAGTGATTCCAGAGCCAGTCCACAGTGTGAGTTATGTGCACCAATGATTTTAGCCATCACAGTACATCATCAGCTGGCCTAAAGCTGCCTGAGTCTTGGAAGGCTTTCGGTGATTAAAATAGGCCTACAGCACTGAAAAATGAACCTGTAACACACAGGCAATAATCTAGCATTTGGTTGCAAGTTATCACTTAGATTGTCAGTTGAATTTATCAAACCTGGATATGAACAGTTAAAAAGCTTTTGATGATCTATAGCTTCTATATACAACTGCAAACTTAAATCCAACTTAATATTTTCCAGGTGTGAAAATTCATGAATGATTTTTCAAAAATTTTGCTCTCTTCTTGGAATTCAACAAGCCCTTCATGTATTTACTGACCTTTGTGATTCACACTTCAGGGGCTTTTCATAGTCTTTCCCTTTTGAGGGGGAAAGCACAGACTAAATATGTGAACAACTTCTTCCTTTTATCAGGCCCTCTGCCATTTACTAACATAACACAACCTTCGCCTGCTGTCAAATCACACTGCCACAACCATGTTCCAAATGTCACATTAGCAAAGTCAGGTTAAAATCACTTTGTGTTATAACACTTTCTGCACTGACCTTTTGAAGAACCAGAATGAGAGGAAGACCTAGTTCCCATTCCTCTGTGCAGGGAGCCTCTCCTTATTTTCTCTTCTAAATGCAAGAAGCACAGGATTTTTATTCAAGAGCCTGTTGGAGTTGCCAGCTTTTACGAACGTGCAACATCCCTGCAATCCACCAAAATCTCTGTGGTTTCATCCTATAACTCAAATGATACAAGCAGTCTTGGAAAAGAGTAAAATTGATTGCTCAAGGACTTGGTTCTCTCTTTGTGAAAGACACCTTGTTCTTGCCCATATGCAGGTTGAGCAGCACAGGAACTGGCTTCCTCTGGCATACTCAGCTTTCCATTTTAATGCTGTTCAGGGCAGAATATGGAGCTATTTGCCTCACCAGGCTTATAAATAACCTGACATTTTAAAGCAGCCAGAACAGGGGACCTGTATTACAAATCTGGGACCTGTAGTGTACTTTTAATTGAGACAAGGATCCACCATGCATGGCCTCATGATAGATGGGAATATATGTTTCCCAGGGTCAAGCTATCCAGCCTGCTCAGTGCAAAAGCCAGTGTGCCACTATGCAGGGGCACTTTAGAGAATAGCCTTGCAGTGATGTATTGCTCTTCCTCCTTCAAACTACCCCTTATCAGTAGCCCCAAGATGATTTCCAGTGGCCCAGCCATTGACAGGGAGGTTGTGCCATTGCTTCCCATGTCAAGTGGGGCTTCTGAGCCCACCTAGTGAGACCAGGTAAGTTCCCAAATCTGGTCAAATAAAAGGAAATTGATTAATATACATACATGTTCCTACAGAAGGGATTAACCAGCAAAGACTGTACACAGTCTGTCAAGGTCAAGCATGGCCATGATAGCTCTGAATTGGATATGCAGAAAGCAGCTCAAGGAGGAAATATGTGTCTGTGGCATAGAGGTTAAAAAAAAGGGAGGAAGAATATAGCGAGGACACACTGAGGTATCAAACGGCTTTGTGTTGGTAGTTAGGGATCATATAAAATAGCACTTAGTTTTATGTACAAATGACAGTTCCCGATTCCTCTGCCTGACCCTGTTTCTTATATACGTACAATATTAATGCAATGCATTTTTCATTCTGGCAGTAGCTTGAACTAAATCACTGCTAAATCATTTGTGGTGAAATAACTTCTTTACAGGTAGGTGTACTAGATCTATTTAATGAAATAATTTACTTATGAAGAATTCATCCCTTGTCCTCCATTATCATTTAAGAAAAAAAAAATACATTCACCCCAGTTGAAG
Organism: Antrostomus carolinensis; assembly: GCF_000700745.2. Taxonomy (NCBI): domain Eukaryota; kingdom Metazoa; phylum Chordata; class Aves; order Caprimulgiformes; family Caprimulgidae; genus Antrostomus; species Antrostomus carolinensis. Next base: position 14,735 of record NW_010304545.1, on the reverse strand, counting down.
ATAACAAATACCAAGATGGATGGAATTGTAAGCAGACATTTTTCTCAACAGTCCACACGCATGTTCTCCCTTTGGTTTCTATTTTGAAAACAATAACTCAAGAGTAAGAAAAATGTGACTCAGTTCTTTTGTTCCAGGGGCAAGGGTCATTAGAGTCCATAGCAAGCTTTTTAAAGATGTTTTGCCTAAGTCCTAAATACCTGGGGTCTGGGGATTTTTTGACTCCCAGTGACTGCAAGAGGGAACTCTGGAAAATGAGCTTGCTCTCAGTCAACTTATGTGACTACAAGGGGTCTATGTATTGCCACTAGAAAGAAAGAAAGAAACAGAAAACTGTTATTTCCTGAACTGGCATCTCCACTTCATTTCTTTTGAAAGGAGGGGTGATAAATTCCTGTTCAAGCAAGTCAGCAAGGTTCACTGAAAATAAACAGAGAATGCTTATCACAGAAGTATAACAAATTTAATATAGGTTTTAAAAATAGCATTATTCAATCCAGAAAATGACAGCTGTGCTGTTGTAGAGCATTACTTAAGGTCAGATATTTAGAAACAAAATTCAAAAAAACTTTTTCTCCTCCTAAATCTATTAATTGCATATGTCCATTTTCTATTACCATGTTCACAGCATCAGAATTCTTTAATTTCTGAACTGGTTTCAAGTGATGACATATTGAAGTAAATTGTTTTTATATAAACTAAAATGTCAGCTTAGAGGACAAGTGCCAATACAATGACTGTATGATCAGCCTATGACTTGAAATTGAATTAGCACTTGTAGTGACAGAACAAAATCGAAGTATGATTAGGATGCAAAAAGAGGGGCTAGTAAATTTGAAAAGCAATTTAGACTTTTTTGTGCCCTTAATAAGGAGCTAATATCCGAATTAATACTGTTCCTGTGCTCTCAAAGGTTTAATACTATGGCCTGTACGAATTCTGCAGCACAGGATTCACAACTGTCTTTGAACACCTACACAGTGAACAAATCCATCTTCACTGTTTTTTAAAAAGTATTCCTTGTTCATCTCCCTTATCTATGACAGGTCTGCTTGCCATCCTTGTTTTCTCATAACACTGCAATAATATTGCTTACCATCCCAGAAGTAGTTGTCTAAAAGACATTTTTGTCAAATATTCTTTATTATAAAATTCCATTGACTCAGAGGCTGGCATTATAACCTTATCTTGGTATCTCTAGCCTACAAACAGGAACCTTTATATGCTGACATGGTGTAGTACTAAACAATATTCCATTTTGTCTGTTCGAATGCTGTAATGTCAAGTAAGACATCTACGTCCTTTAAATGACCTAGATAAACTTCATTTTCTTCTCTTCCATTCATTAAGAATTAAAGTTGGCCTATTTCATGGGTTTGTATCTCTTGGGGAAATTTTTGAACTACAGGTTAGGGACAATGTCATTGCAATAGACCACATTATCTATTAATTATGTCAACTGAAATATTTTCCCATAATATATACCAGAATCTGATGGATTTCTCGTAAGCCTTCTGGCTCTTTATCCCCCTGTAGAAATTATATCACAACTCCTTCCAGAAAAAAAGTGTCTCTGAGATGCTGAGGGCAGATACTTGCCAGCACACAGCTCTGCAGAGAGCAGCAGATTGGGGTGGCTCCACAGCCCTCGAGAGAGACTCTGACTCTCTTCAAAAGACGGGGAGGACCGGGTGATGAAAAGGTGGGGCAATATTGTGCATCACTTGAAATGAAACATCTGAACAAGTTAACTCTAGTAGAGGAAAGATTCTGACTACTGACTGTAAAAATAAATAAATAAATAAATAAATAAATAAATTAATTGCAGTAAAAGTAGGAGAGTTCTGAAGAAGACAGCTGACAGGTCCTTCTCAGACACCGTTTCTTTAGTGGGGTACTAATTTCTGTTAACTTTGTGGAGCTAGGTACTTCAACCTTTTGTTTGAAGAGATTAATTATTGTAATATTATTTTCTGCTGCTTTCCAACTTTTTTCGTTTGCTGTTACTTTGGAAACCTAGTCCTTTTCCTTGATATTTAAGAGAGCTCCTAAGACAGAGCCTTACCAGTTCCTATGAAACACTTTGTGGCTGAGAGTATGACAGATGAACTGAAGAGGAATCCTATTAAAAATACAGGTATTTCTATAATGTGTGTGCTTGTCCCAGTAAGTTCACACAGTCCAAACCACCTCTCAAGGGATGAACTGCTCTAGAAAAGACAGGCACACAGAGCGATAAATAGGTCTCCCCTGCTCCTCACACAGACCCCCTGATGCCTGGGGGAAAATAATTAATCCAACTCTTCCTAAGGACTCTGTCTTGCTCACTGCAACTTCAGGTGGCACAGATGTACCCAGCTAGCCTTAAACTAGCTGGCTTGAGTGCTGGTAGCTGCAAAGCTGTGGTATCCCATGGCTGTGCTCCCAAAGGAATGGTTACCTACCAAAATGCTTGTTTTGCTCCTGGGCAGATTTCCAGCTTACGGTCTGTCCCATGTTTCTGTTGCTACACTGCTAGCAGCACCACAGTTGGCCAGTTTAAAGCTACCTCAGGTAAAACAAAACAAGCTGCTGTGACAATCAGCAGTTGCAGAACCAGCTTACCCTTTCAGTGCATCCTTCCTGGCCTTGCAATTTATATCCATGTAATATGGCTTGTTGTAAATGAACAAGAGACTCCAGCAACTCCACACTTAATCCCTTTAATCTTTCTTTATGAGTAATGCCCTAAGAGCCCAAATAATTTCTGTAGCTCTTCTCTGTCCTTTCTCCAGTTTAACAGTGCACCCGCACAATTTAGGTACCTGAACCTCAATACAATATACCATGTTTATTTATGAAAACAAATAAACAAACAAAAATCCCAATGATTAGTAAATAATACCAATAACATAGATTACAAGAGGAATAACTGGTTCAGGAGAAAACACTGCTGCTAATAGTTGTGGAACAAAAAAAGAAATTGAACAGGAAATGTGTCCAAAATAATCTGACCATAAAAGGGGAAAATAGATAGAAACATATATAAAAATATAATCTGCTTCACATTTTCATCTGACAGAGGACTGGTATAAAGGTGCCTGAGATAATGATAATAAAATGACAAGTGATGTTCAGTGCTAGTAAGGTACAGAGTAACATACAAGAGGAAAATAGTATCAGGTATACAGAGTGGTCAGTACTAATTTATTAATAGTATCCACAGCGAGACCTTGGACTTGCTGTGGTGGGTTCTTTGAAAACATCAGTGCTGTGCTCACTGGTGATCAGAGAGGCAAAGAGGGATCAATGTGATAGAACAGAATATTGGGAATGCAGTTACAATAACATGGAGAGCTCAGTCAGCAGCACGATGTACGGAGGTGGATGCTTCAGTGCTACGTGTGGATCTCATTGTACTCTCGCAAAAAGGGAATGAGAGTACTGGAAGAGGTAGGGGATTATTAGAATTACAAAGCAGTTTTTACATGAAGAAAAAACTAAATGAATGACAAGGACTTGCATTTCTAAAGGAGTCATTGATAAGAGAGATCTGTAAAACATGAATGGCATGAAGAAAGTGAGTAAGACACGATTATTCACTGCTTCTCACATTACAAGAAACAGAATACACGCAATGACACTGTGAGATAGCCAGTTTAAAACAAACAAACAAACAGAGGGAAGGGCTTAAATAATTACAGGCACAATTATTTTGTACAACGCATTTGCACTTGATGTGTTGAAGGCCGAAAGTATAAATGGATCCACGAAAAACATTACAAATTGATAGAGGATAAATCCACGTGCGACTGTTAAACTTGATGGTCCAAAGATACCCTCCAGCTCTAAAAGTCATGAAAACGCTTGCCTTTGGGAACTGAAAGTGGTCATGAAAATGCTTGCCTTTGGGAACTGGAAGTGTGTAATAGAGAAAAAACAATCCTATATCTGCCCATGCTGATATACATACACATAACTGACATATGCCATATCCTTCCCTCAAGTCTCCACTACCAAGTGGATACTAAGCTGGACAGAGCTTTTTATCTAACCCAATGCTGCAGTTCTCCATGCACTAGACATACAAATAATTATGGTCAGATCCAAACAGAGAATCAGATGTTACAACATAAGGCACTGAAACACCAAAATCTCTGCACTCCAAATCCTACCACTTGGTACAGAGACAAGGGAGAAGTTTCACTTTTCTGTTTGGTGAAGTCAGGAGGTAAATGGTATCCCTTGATAGATTTTTTAATTATCAGTGCTTTTTTTTTTTTAATGTGCATGTGCATATGTGTGTGTTGGGGGCAGAAGAATCACCTCTTTCTGTCAAGAACTGATGAGTACTGCCTTCTTTAAAACGCAACAGCAGAAGGGGAGGTGCAGCACTTCCCTTTCATATAGTACCTATTTAGATATATATTGTTAGAAGAGTCATCATATACTTGGTAAATCCCACTTTTAAATCACTTTCTGCCTGAGGAGAACTATAATTTTCACCTCTATTTGGTGAGATGAAATGCTAATGCTAATGCTATACATATGTCTGGATAATGACTTCCATGATTTGTCCTCCTAAAATCTTGTACAACATAGGAAAAAAATCAAGACTGATAGACCAGAAGACAAAGGGCAAAGGGTCTGCCACTATAACCTAGTAGTAGTTATGATCCTCACTTGGATGAGGGATGCAAGCCCCAAAGTTTCCTTAAGCATTTAACATTCAGATAACACATTTTATTTAAAGGAAAAAAAACCCGCAAAACATAGAACCAGTGTTGGAAGAAGAACCAAATCTATGTTTCCTCCCTACAAATAACCCAACCACTAGTCTAAGGTTTCATGCTTATCTTATGTCTCTTCCTAGAAACAATTCAAAGAAATAAAACAAACAGTATTAGTAGTATACAGTGGACAGATTCTTGCAAATAGTGTCAGAATCACATAACCTACACTGTAGAGGAGTAATAGGTTATAATTAAATACAGTTGGCCTAACAGAGACCTCAAGATGTAATAAAAGTCACCTGTTTGATTCAAGGCACAATGAATACACCTATGCCACTTCAGAGGTCTGTTTAACTTAGAAACTTCCAGAGGTAGCAATTTTACGCACCTTCAGCCCGTGACCCACTGTAATCCCTAGTTCCTTTTAAGTATGACTATGGCCTGGTGGCTTGTTCCCCATTTTGTATTTGTACAGCAGTTTATTCACAATGTAGCACCAGGCATTTGACCTAAATAAACTGCATTCTGTTTTTTCCTGATTACTTCTTCAATTTGTTAATATCTTTTTAAATCTTTGTCTAGTTCTGCTTCTGCTTCCAGCCCCCTCTGAGGCCATTGTGCATTTGATAATTACATGATCTAGTTCATCTTCCTAAACAGTAATGACAATACTCTTGACTTCAGATTTAAGGCACACCCTTTGGACTCTACTTGGTATACCTCATATTAGGAGGCTATTCTTTTCACTGACATGGGACTCTACATCAGTTTTGTGGACACCTTGCGTATTCATATAGGCAATACTATCCTAAATTGCTTCAGAAAATGTCATTGCCTACAAAGGATGGAAGTTGTACTCTGCAGAGGTAGTGCAACTGAAATGCAACATCTAAAATATTTGTTGAACCCATATCCTAAATGACAAGCTGTAAGACCAGACAGCACCAGTGGGTTTTTATATACCATAGTTCAGACTATCAGGATGAACTGGTATTGAAAGATCTGATAGCATGTAGAAAGTTATTATTTATGGGGTTTTCAATTGGGAGGGACCTGTTAAAAGTTCCACATAGTCACTACTAACTGCCCCGGAGCTTGAAAAAGCAGGTTTGGGGGGGTTCATGTGTGTGGTGTGCTGAAAAATTGCTACAAACCATCATGGGTACTGTTTAACAGACTTAATTTGACAGGATTAATTTATCACTAAGCTAAAAAAACCCCAGTAGTCACTAAGAAATGAATGGCTCCAAATTAACTGTACTACTCATATGCAGATAAAATGGAGTGGATATGGTACACCATGAAGTCTACCATACACATTTTTGCAATTCCAGTCAAGCACTCCACTTAGGAGGTGTCAGAAGTAAGCTTTCTGACTCCTTTATGAATAATTCTGGTTTTTATGTGTAAAATTATAGTCTTTAACAACAGAGTGATCTTTTCCAGAAGAACCCAGATGCCCAGGATAAACAGTAGGCAGTTTGTTTTACATCTTTATCATTCATCACATGGATCATAGCACTAGCAATTATTTATCGTTCACTATTCAAATTCTGCTCAGGCAACAGAATTCTGTACTACTTTATTTACTTTTCCCCTAAATTCATAGCTGGCTACTCAAAGGTACTCCTTCATATCTGAAAAAACTTAATATTTACATAGAGCTTTTATTCTCACTTAGTGAATAAGCTGCAGAAGCAGAGAAATCTGAATTCAATGATTCTGGATATTTGACACCACAGATTCCAGATATATGACATGAGATATTTCAAATTTGAGTTTTCAGAGTTGTCGTTAAATATTTTCTGTTTACTGGATTATATTCCTTCAACATTATCACAGAAAAAAAATCCACAAACTGGTTCTGTGCAGTATATACTGGACAGGTGTTAAATATAAAAAAAAATATTCAAAGGCAATTAATCTCATTATTTATATGAACCCTTATGGAAGCAAGAACCAAAAGTAGTTAAGAGTCTGCTCTTATTATTTAGAATAATAGAAGGAAAATTTTCCAGGGTTGGATTGATGCCCCTGGAGAACAAGCTATTGTATCTGTAGGTGATTCTGTAGAATTGCTAATGTCTCCTTCATTGAAGCAGTTGTGAACAGGAAACAACTCAGAACTAAGCAGATGAACTGAGGCTCCAGGAAAGAAACCCTGGATTCTTGTGTACCTTGCTCTTGCCTGTGAAGTAGACATTTGTTTGCTTTTTTCTATTAATTAAACTCAGAGAAGAAAATCTGAGACTTTTACTGCAGAAATTCAGTAAGGCCTTTTCTACAAAGACCAGTGGTGCTACACTTAACAAGCCACATTCTCACTCTTTCTTGGTATCCAGATCAGCCTTCAACACTAACAAATGTCGTATCATATTACCTGTCTAAATGAGTTTAAACCCATAAATTCTTTCCAGAAAGAGAGATGACCACTCACTTTTTAAATTAGATTTTCATCAGGCATTAGGTTTTCTCTAATGCCCAAGAGAAATAGGAATATGACTAAAAGCAAGGTGCCTTTTAGGCTTCAGTCAGATTAATTAGAAAAGATCTGCCAAAGTGAAACACTTTGAAGGATAGGTAAGTATCTGTTCTTGCAGCTTCCTGTATCACAGCAATCTACAATCTCAGTTCTGTTGCTGACCCCCTGCTCCTTGATATGCACACAACAGTTGCCAGGACCTTCTTTTAGCTCTCACTTGCCAAAAGATTTTGGCCATCTACTTCAACTACATGTTTGACAATGAGAATAGTACTTTAATTGCACCCATGGAAAAATTGCCATTCATTCAGAAGGATGCTAGCTTCAAATATCACTTGGATATTTGAGCTAGACTGACAGACTGCTCTTTATTTGCCAGTAAGGTAGGGGAAGAAAATACTGTTAAATGTGCTTTTTATCCTCTGCTGCATATTAAACCATGAGTGGTATTCATGAACTATAAAGCAATAAGTAGTTCGGTCACAGCTATCTCTGGCACCATCTGTTTGACCACTCGCAAAACTAACAGGCTGCATAGAAGCTGAAGAGACATGACTAGTGTGAGTTTGGGAAAAACTATATCTAGATTCAAAATTAAACCAGCTATTCAAAATTTCATCACAGCATGTCAGGCATGCTGCAGTTACCCTCTGAACCCTCAGAGGCTGATTTTGCCTTGCCTCTGGCAGACATGGCTGTCTGCTTTTTCCATAGCCAAAATGTTTGCAGATAGTCTCATTAATATAAAAGTTACAAGCAAAGGAGAGAAAATTAAGTTCCTGAGTCTACCCAGCCAATTTTCTACCCTGGCAAATGAGGAATGGTGTTTTTGGACAAGGAATCCTACTTCTGATATATGATCACCTATTTACCTGTTTTATTTTTCTGCATTTAATTATTTATGATAACTGTGCATTTTCATTCATTTTTTTCACAAAAATACAAAACAGTGTAGATGAAGAAATTACTCTTGAGGTGTAGAACACTAAAACTGATGATTCCCAGTTATTATGTTTGGATAATAAGCTACTAATACATTTAATATATGCCATACTCATAATTACAGTTAATCTCATAAAAGCATTTACAAGATATCTTTGATATGGTCCTCTTTTCCCATAAATCATTATGATTTTCATTATATTCTAAAAAAAAAAAAAGTTTAATGAATGAGTTGTATATCTGTCTCAAGCTTGATAGTACCTAACAGCTATAACTACAAAGGAAAAGTCCATTTATAATTTAAAATACTGGACGTAATTAGCTTCTTTCTATTATTAGGAAATTCCCCAGTAAAACAAAATTTATTAAAAGTTAATGTTAATGTTTCAGAAAGCTTCATAACCAATAAAGAGCTCTTTTGAATAAATTAATAATTTCTACAATTAAACCACAATCATTGAATATAAAAGTCTTGCATAAAAACAATATGAATGAAAGAACAGAAAAAAATTGTTAATAGAATATAATTTGTAGATTACTTTCATCTGTGTTGTTATTCTGTCCTTTATTTCAATTTCTTATACTTTTTTACATTCTTTTCATTTCAAAAATTAGTAAGAAACTAACCAAAACTTAAGACCAGGCTTCAGATGTGTTGACAGACTATTGCTTGCATGACACAGAATCCATCACTACTGCATATCTCCATAGGATGTCTGGGTTATTTTTTCATGTAGGTTAATTGGAAACCTTGATCATCAAAATCACAATATGTGCCTGAAATCAGTTCTGAAATAGTAATTTTGTAATTGCAAGGAATTCTAAAATGGGCAGCTGTCTCTTATCTTCTTATTGACCAAACAGTACTTCAACTGATGGTAAAATAATTTGTGTTAAATAGCATTTGATGTGAAACTGAAAACATTATAAAGAAACTCAATTTGAATGGGAGGAAATAAAAATCCATACAAAATCAGCTATCTTGGACTTCTATTGCTCCTTCAGATTAGTCCAGAAGATACATGTTGTACCTCCCCATGATCTGCAATCACACCCTTAATGCACAGAGGAAATGTGCCAAACTTCCTCCTCACTCAGATGCTCTAGAAGGGTACATACAGCTGCTTTAGGCATAATGCATAAGGGCTCCTTCAGAATTCTGAAGAACAAACATCTCTTGTAAAATTCCCTTATAATATTTTCTCATGATTCTTTCATGTGCTGTTAACACTGCTACTGTGAAAAAATGGGGGGAGGGGTGGTGGAGGAAGTGTTGAGTAAGAATTTCTAAATTATATTATAATGAGATGACATCTGCAAAGTTTTAGTGGGTAGAAATGCTTCAGGAAACATGAGTTAACAGCATCAGTTATAGTTGTGAAGGCAAGAGCAATCTCAAAGATTGCTTCAGTAAATTAGAGTAAGTAACATCCCGTCAAGTGCATTGCTATTCATTAGTAATAATGCCCATACAGCAGACAATTTCTGTTTAAAGGATGAGCCTTTGTAACTTGGTCAGCAGGATTATGTTCAAAGTGATCTCCTGAACACAAAGGGAGTGCAAGCTTCTTTCTCATGCATTGTCTGAAAAGGATTTGCCATCTTTCTTACTACTACTCTCACAAGATCATCCAACTGCAATCATCTCCAGCTTTATCTCAGCCTCAGCCTAGGAACAAGACTGTAGAAACAACTATAATATGTCTTCTATGAATCACCATTTCTGCAGGAAACTCTTCCAAGTAACCACCTCGTCCCAGCTGCAAATAACCCTTGTCAGATCCCCACGGCTGCCTTTGTGGTCTCTGCTGCTGAGACCATTCCCTGAAGAAGCAGCTCAGGCTGAGAGGATAGAGCAGCTTTGGCAGGTTGTATTGCCTCCAAGGGATGGGGTCAGCAGTTTGTGTCCTCTGCACGCTGAGGGACTGACTCCTGAAGCAACTTTTAGCAAGCAGTTGCAGAATGTCAAAAGTGAGTCTTCAGAGAGCACAAACACTAACTTGAAAGAGCTTACCAGTAAAATTCCTCTCTAAATTCCTCTTCAGATTCAGTTTTCAGAAACAATTGTATTACGAAGCGGATGCTTAGCTGACCAGCAGAGTTTTTCCAACAGCTGTTGGCTGTTATAGATCAGTAGTTTCTATAAGCATGTGGATTTTCTTCAAGAAAAATTATTAGAAATATCTGAGAATACCTCAGAGCACTCAGTGTTCAAAACACAGTATTTTAAACAGGTAACAAAACTTTCAAAGTACCTTGCTGCATCTTCCAAGCAGTTTCTTTTCAAAATAATTGTACATAATGAAAGCATCCAGAAATAAATGCAACTGATATGTGAGTTTGAAACTGCATACATAATTACAATGAAAATTAAATTGTTTGCAACCTACCTTGGAATTGCGTAAATTTGATGGTTCCCATCCTCTCTCCATTTCTGAAAACAACTCGACCCTAAATAAAATAAATAAATACTTTAAAATTTTTATAAATCTCTCATAATATAGTTTCATTAGCACTACAATTATTTTTCATTCACTCTTAAAATTACCCAAGCAAAGTTTAAACTTTGAAGGTACCAGGTTAAACTAAGGTTAAAATAACACAGTAATACCACCTTAATGCTTTCTTCCACAGATTTCAAATGGCCTTATAAAGTTGACCAGTGTTATCATCCACTTTTCATGGAAGGAAATAGAAGTATTATAAAGCCAGTGAATCTCAGACGATGAGAGATACGCAAACAATTGATTTTCACTGTATGACTGTTTTTATCAAGGATATGTAAGAGCTATCAAAGATCACACAAGAAAATTTTCTCCATTTCATCCATCACATGGTTCTACAAATGGCTCTTTTATCTACTTATGATTATGTATATCTGTAGCTTTTGTGGCTTGGTTTTGTACTACTTCAACATGCATGTCCTAGTATTCTTTTTAAATGTAATGCCTTGAAGTCAGTACTACCCATTGTTGTGCTACCTGCTGTTACTCTTCAAAATAATGGTCACATCATTCTGAAACCTCCTCACATATCCCTAGCAAATTACTCTCATCTTTCATTGCATCTTTCTGACTTAAATTAAGAAAAGTTGCTTCAGCTATTTCATGATTGAGTGTGAAAGAAGAGGTTTTCATTCATTTATGCTAAGAAGTATTTTTAATATTTTGAAACTGCAGTGGAGTGCTGAGGGCTGTCTATAGATTGCTGTTTTACTGCATCCCCAGTTTGGTTTATTATTATCATCTCCATTAATCTTTGTTTTAGCAGACATCAGGATAAGAGAAACCAAATGATAAGCGTATAAGGCTACAATATGTTTCTCTGTGCAAGACAGTCCCTTTTTGGATAACCCCTTCTGGTCACTAAGGGATTGCACTGAAGGCAGCTATCTGAATCCCTGCAACCTACCTTACAATGGATATGTAGTACAGCACACTCTCCCCACAGCTCCTGCAAGCCACAAGACACCATTTCCCTTTGATAAATAGAAGAAGACACCCTTCAACAAGTGTAAACTACTTTGTGCTAAAGCTTAAAAGCCAAAAGGCCCAAACTGTGACAAAAAGAGCAAGAGAGATGAACACCAGCAATGGGAGAGATTCTGGAGGCAGCTGCAGAAGGGCACAGGAGCTGCACATACCGCAAACCAGTTGAGCTAAGTCTCTTCCAGTGGCTGCTAACACAGCTCCAGGAGAGAACATGAAACATTAGCAGGCAGATTTATGTCTGCTCCTTAGCAGCTTTCTCTCAGATCTCCTCTAGTTTGAAGAAGGATTATTTAATATCCTTTCATTTGTTTGAACAAAAACATAATGCATTTGGCTACTTGGTTTAAGTGGCTACTTGGTTTAAGTAAAAAATAGTAAAAAATATTAAAGAAAAGACTTGCAAAGATGCTGTGCAAGTGTCACTTATTGCAGATATATATCTATGGTAAATCCAGTCTTAACCTTGCTAAATTCTTGGTTCTGTGACCTGTGTCGGAGATTTCTATAGTTACATTTTTCACTGTGTGGAAAAATTATGTTTTCATTTTATTTTAAATTTACTGCCTTTTACTTTAACTCTGTCTCCTTTTATTCTTTTATTAAAAGATAATAAGATTGTAAGTTGTCGTCTACGAGAGTGCTATTTATAGATAAACGTACAGCAAGAATCACTGCTACCATCTATGATGACAGTCATCTAAGATTGTCATCTATTATTGATAGTATAATATACCAGCTCATGAAAATTTCTAGATTGCAAGCACAACTGGTGTGCAATATTATCATTGCTTCATGTAAAATCACCCATATTTTCATCATTCAGGCGGACATACATATACCATATGCATTGGCTGACTACTACTTCTAAATACTATTTTGTGACATTGTTTGTTTGACAACAATGTTTTGACATTGTCTTGGGTATTGTTCACGAACTACAGAGTCTGTATGTTACACATACTGATAACAACAGGAAAGAAAAACAATTTTAAGAAATTCAAATTGCCTATATATTCCATGTGTAGTTCAATTAATAACTCTGTTTTCAAAGGTAAAATCAGCAAAAAACATATCAGTAAGAAGCCTCAAAGCAGGAATTTCTAGTGCAATCCATAACGATGACAGTACATATTTAATACCCAGGCATCAAAACTGCAACCTCAGGTTCTTTGCTCCTCAGGAACATGCTGCTTCATAATAACATGTGACATGTAGCTACAGCATCTCAAGTACCTGAAACCCCTCAAGACTAAAACTCCTATGTGCTGGTTGAGGAAACACTCCTAGATTTTTACTGGGGCTTTAGGTAGCCCCAGCAGACATGGACACCGTGTTCCTGCTGCAGTATTTGGTTCTGCCCGCATGTCAGAAAGGAGCACTCCTCACGAACACTGAGAAATTGCATAAATAGTGATACCTTCATTTCAGTTTTATAAACATTAACTTAGAAGAGGAATTGGATGGAAACTAATGAGAGTCACCTATTGCTCTATGCTTTCATCACTGTTTTATGAAAAATAAGACAATTACATCTGGAGTAAAAAATATTATCTATTTATTATATAAATAGATAATAAAAATTATCATATTTAATTGTATAAACTTACAGCAATGCTAGTAAGAAATAAACCAACCAGTGTTTCATAAACCTGTTTTGTAGAAATGATGTGCTGATTTTTGACATGAGAAGTGAGTTATAATCTGTTGATGTTCTGTGGCTCACATCAAGTCATTTCTTCGCCACCAAGGTAACATTCCGTAAGATTTAGCTAGATCCTCTTTAGGCTGCAGATTCATAAATTACTAACAGTGTTTCTTCTTTATTCAAAGCAGTGGATGTTTGAATAATAGATATTCCTAATACACACATTAAGCTCTGACATTACTAAAGTCAATCTTAGTACTATTTCATCTTTTATTTTTACCTCACTGCATACTTCAGTACATGTGCCAGTACAGACTGCAGCTTACAGTGTGACCCACCATAAAATCTAGATCTTATGAAATCCACGTGAATATAACAACAGACAAAATCTTATTTTAGCTTCCATTGTGTTTTGGTGGCATTGCATAGGCATATTTAGATATTTATTAGCAAAAGGCTCAGTGATTGTACAGACAAGAAGTAATGTTTTAAAGAAAAATAATAGAAGTAATGTCAATACTGTCAATACTCCAGAACATGATTCATAGATTCAAACCATATTTCCTAGTCAAATAATAATTTGATTTTGAGAGATGCAAAATATTATCTCTCTTCTTTAAATCAACTACACAAGTGAATTACTTTCACTTAGATTAAACTACATATTTTACTATACATTAAAATAATTAATCAACAAAGATTTCCTCTCTATTACACACAGCTCATCCTGATAGAGACCAATAGAAACCAAACTGATATCTTAGTGCCTGTTTTATTGTCTTCAATCTACCATCTACTTTTTTTTTTTTTTTCTTTCTTCACCAGTTGTGAAAGTGATTGCTAGAGTAAATACCAATTCTGTAACTGATCTGCCCAACTTTGAGCTGTGGACAGGCACCTTCACATCAGCAATTATCCTTGAAAAGTTGATGGGAAGGAAATAGAAAGTATATGGCTTGGAGTCCAATAGACAGCAATGTGAACAGAGGGTGGAAGGGAAGCTGAATGAGCTCAGGCTGACACAGGGTGGTACCCCTAGATGTTGCTGCTAGTACGTACAGCCAGCAACATCTGGTTGTACGTATTGCTGCAAACAGTACTGTTCTCTTAAACCATCGGTCCTTTATTTGTGGTCAGAATAAGAATGCCACAACAGCACGTACTGCTGCAAACAGCATCTCAATAACCTATATTTGGGACTTGTGGCAGCTGCACAACCCATAATGCAGCCTCGCAAAGTATATCTTGCTCATTTTTTTCTAAATGTACAAACCATCCCCTAAAGGAAAACATTACTAGTTGCACACTGCAAGGTAGGTGGGTTGGACAATAGAAATATAGAGCTTATGTTGGGGTTTTTTGGGGGTTTTGTTGTTGTTTGGGGTTTTTTCGATACATCTCTGAGTCCTGCTGTTTTTCCTGTAATTCTTTGGCTTCCCCCCTCCCCACCGCCCCCCCCCGCC
>NW_010304544.1:41344-43598 GCF_000700745.2 Antrostomus carolinensis | reverse complement strand
GGTGTCAAACGCCTTGCTCAGGGATCTCCTAAATTGGCGGTGATCTCTGTCTAATGAGTCTAGATGGGTTTTTTGAGGGTCAACTTGACTACGTGAAGCTCATGATGACTGCCATAAATTATCTTTGTTCCAGCCAGCACCACAGGGACAGCCGCACGCTGCTTGCTTTTTGGTTTACACCTGGCTGACTCTACCACCTACTGTTAACCCAGTGAAGATTTTTCATAAAAATACCTCTTTTGGCTACGTGAAAGCTAAAGGTTTTGGTAGGTCTTAATGGCATGATTGATAAAATGAACGGTCTCTGTGTTATATAGCTGCCATCTGCCTATGCTGGTGCTGATCAGCTGTGGCAAAGTTATCTGGATGCAAAATGAATAATTTAATCTTCCATATTGTAAAAGCAGAGCATTAAAAAATTTATATATTTCCATTTTCTCTAGTCTTAGACCTACCAACACTTATAAGTAAAGCCAGAAGAGAGGAGAAGGTAGTACAATATTGTTTAAGAATAAAAATATTTCAAAATTTAGTAAAGCAGAAGACAAATCATAATGGTTGGCCGTTATGAAAAACATTATTTATAGTCATGCAAGTAAATTGTGTCACTTATTTCTATCATAAAAGGTACCAGGAAACCATATAATCCGCTATAGGAGAAGTAAGGATCTGAGTAATTGTGATTATTTCTGATTTTAAGCATTACTGGATATATGTAATACTTTTGCATTTACCGAGATGGTTAATTTAATGTGGACCAGTTCATGCTGTTATGGGCAGACTGGTAACAGGGTATGATATAGTGGTTTCTAAGCAGTTCCTATGAAAATACTTAGAAGAATGCTAATGCCACGGGCTAAGAAAATATGAATTTCAAGGCAAAAAAAAAAATTAAAAATACCTTTTCAGAGTAAGAAACTGTTTAAAATGGTTCCCTTCCTTCATTACCACTTTCAAGAAAGTGAAGTTTTGTAGGAGAGCAGCACAGAAAAAGGGATATGTGTATAAAAAAATTCTGAAGGATGAGGCTGACTTTTTTAATTTAAAAAAGGAGGGGGGAAAAAAAAGGAAAAATAAAAAGTTCAGCAATTTCTGGTCATAATGCAATTTATTTTTTTTTTTCCCCCCAGTGTTTTGCAGATCTGTAATATCCTCATGTTTGACAGGAGAGAATAAGAACAGGGAAACAGGATTCCTATGCAGCAACTTTGTGGTAGGGATCAAGCGTTGTCCCGAAATAGGCAGATGTACTTATGGTTTTTAATTGAGAGAAAAATCTTGGACAAAGAGCTGTATGAGGGATGCCAAAGGATACTGAAAGCATGTGGATAAAAATACTGATTTCCAAGATAAGAGCAAAATGTTAAATCTTTAATCTGTTTTATCATTGAGGAAATTGGAAATTTTTTTGAGAAATGACATGTTTGGGGAGCAAAGGTTTGACGTGGCGGATCAGGGTGGGAGCTGCATCCCAAATATTTGATGCTCAAGCACTTTCCAAAGCATAATAGATCTAATCTCTCTGGACTTCAGTGAAGCATCTGACATGCTTGGAGAAGAAACAAAAAAGAAGAAAAAGGAAGAAAAAAAAAAAAGGAAAAAAAGAAAGGAAGAGACCAAGCAAATTTTAATAATGTGAAATCTTTTTTTTAAAGAATTACTGCTTTCTCTGAATTTAGAAAAAAATGTAAGAGGTAGCACTGAAAGTGTGGGGTTCAGGTAGGGTTTTCTTCTTATAGCTTACAAATGTCACTGTGAAATTAAATTATCCTTTAATTAAGGAGATCCAGAAGACTGCCCTGAAGAGTAGAAAATGCCTTTTTTATTTTTTTTGGTTCGCAAAATATAGGTGGAGTGGGCTGTATCAACAGAGCTGGGAAAGATTTGAGGTTGCCTCCTTAAAAAACCTTCTCTACAAGGCTTGTATCCACTTCTTCATCGAAAATAAGCTTTGCAGGCTTTAGAAATACCCTTCTATGGTTTAATTTCAGGCTCTGGAAAATATGAAGTTGGAAGTATTGGAGTTTATTTCTTTATTGTCTAGGCTGCAGGAACAGCGATGCTCAGAGGAATGTATTTGAATTATCAGGGTGAAATCTACATTTCTGGAGTTTTCTTGGTATTTGGAGGCCTCTGGGATAGAGGTAACCTTGCCAGCAGCTCATAAATTTGAGCCAGGCTTTTTTACCTTAGTCAGGAAACTCATATTTGAGCTTTATTTAAGCTGGGATTCACAGTGATCTAATCCCTACAC
>NW_010304544.1:0-41332 GCF_000700745.2 Antrostomus carolinensis | reverse complement strand
TACACGCTGCCAAACCCAACCTGCAACTTGTATTTTTTTGGCGTTCCATTGCTTTTTTTTGTCTTAGCCTTTGTGTTTCAGATCGCTCGATTCCTTCTCCATCACATTTTTTCCCCAGCGCTGTTAATCAGAAGTGGATGAATGCATGCAACCACCCTGCAAAAAGTGCATGCAAATCTGCATTGCAGGTATCTATTAAAGTCCAAAATAATATATATAATAGTAATATCTACTACAATAATACATGTAATATGGCATTAATACACACAAACATATGAGAATTTGCATTGATGGTGTTCAAAATTATATATCCATATATAAAAAGAATATCTACTATAATAATATGTGTTACAATATTAATATAATATATACATACACACAAATATGCACAGTAGATATCATATAGAAGTCCAAAATTATATATAAATGTATAAAAAAACCTGCTGTAATAATATATGTAATACATTAATAATATAATATAGACACACACACACAAAATCTGCATTGCAGTTGTCATATATAAGCCCAAAGTAATATATACAAAAGTAATATCTACTACAATATATGTAATATCATATTAATATAAAGTAATATATATACAGAAAGAATATCTACTACAATAATATATGTAATATGATATTAATATAATACTATATATACATAAAAACCTGCATTACAAATGTCATACACACACAAAATCTGCATTGCAGTTGTCATATATAAGCCCAAAGTAATATATACAAAAGTAATATCTACTACAATATATGTAATATCATATTAATATAAAGTAATATATATACAGAAAGAATATCTACTACAATAATATATGTAATATGATATTAATATAATACTATATATACATAAAAACCTGCATTACAAATGTCATATAGAAGTACAAAATCGTATATAAGAAAATAATGTCTACTATAATCATATATGTAATACAATATTAATATAAGAATATATACACACAAAAACCTGCATTGTGGGTGTCATGTCAAAGTCCAAAATAATATATATCTCTAACATAAACGCTACAATTATAAGAATATATTAATAAGCATGTGGTGGTGTTTTGCAAGTATCGTGAGATTATTTGTGTCTGTATGTATATATACAAGCATGCACAAATCTGCATTGCAGGTGTCATATAGAAGTCCAAAGTATTACATATATAATAATATCTACTGTAATAATATATGTAATATAATAGTAATATGATGGTAATATCATAATATACACACACGAAATCTGCATTGCAGGTATCATAAAGAAGTCCTCAAGAATATATGTATTATAATTATATGTACTATAATAATATATACAGTAGAATAACAATATAAATAATATAGGCACAAAAAATATCTGCGTTGCAAGTGTCATCTAGAAGTCAAAAATAATTAAATCAAGTAAAATCCCACTTTGTTCTCTGGGTCATGACTTGGTGTGAAGCTGAGCATCCTCCTGGTGAAAAAATGAACAGTCCACCCATCAAATCCATATCCCTCCAATTTAGAGACAAGGATATTTATCCTTCAAGAATAAATCACTCATTATTTACTCTTACTCCCCATTTTTGCATCATTTAGCTGCTCACAGTGGTAAATATCTCCAGTCTTGCTCCTCCACTTGTGCTGCAAATCGTGTAAATGAGGATGCGCATTTAACATTACCAGTGAGACACAAGTGATACTTCCTAAATTACCTTGTATGCGTGTACACAAACACCTTTTTTAAATATTCTCAGTATAACAAGTGGGTATCCAAGAGCTGGTAAACCTGGCTTAATCCTGGCCTTGGCCTTCTTCAGGAGGGATTACAGACCATAATATCAATATTAACCCTGCAAGATGGGAGGGAGTGAAGCTTTCCAAAGTGCTTACACAGCACAAAAACACTTTGCTGAAGCTTTTCGACTCGCGTGCTGCTTTCTACTTTGGGCTGCGAAGGAGAAAACTGTGGTTTCTTGAATTACATCACAATTATAATATTTGTAATAATAGAGATGCAATATAAATAGCTTTATGGCAGAAGGGAAATATATGGGTAATGAATGAGTGCGACCTGCCCTGGTTTTTCATTCTGGTTCGTGCAACCCTTCCCTCTCTATAACATCTGGTTTTCATCTGCTACAGGAAAGCCAAACAATTTCAATAAAACTGGGAGAAAACCTAATGCTTTGAAAAAAATCCCAACATATTGATGGTTGCCTGGTTTTCAAGTGGAGTTATTAATTAAATTTATCAGCCTGGGTTATTGACAAGGTGGATGCTGGCTTGGATGAGTAAATGCATCATCTGACAAAGGACACAATTCCCATTTAGCAAGGTCGGAGCGCTGCCTTTTTCCATCCAAAGGTCTGAAATAATAAATAATGTGGTTATTTTGAGGTTACTCTGATTTTGGTTGCATCCCTCAGCTGATATCTGGTGATGTTGCTGATCAGAGCAACCTTGTTTCAGTGGGACTGGTCGCATTTGGTCAAGGATTAAGCACGTGGCAATATCTACATCACATTAGCCTGTGACAAAGGTGCATTTCCTAAATTGTTGAATACTAGATATAGTGATATAAAATAATTCTATAATATATATATGAGATACATTAATAGAAAATAAATATATAACAGCTGTGAGATCTATAAGGATAAAATAAATATAATATATATGAGATATATAAACATGAAATAAAAAATATTATTTTCTTTATATCTGTGCTTCTAAATCTGATTAAGCTTGTTGTTTAGGTTAATTATTAAAGTTTAGAGGTAGCATAGGTTAGTGTCTGCTTAATCTCCATCACATTAGCAGCCCCCCTTAACTAAGTTTTTAAATTGCACTTTATTGATCGTCAGGCTTTTAAAGAAGTCCATAAGCTCTTAGTGAGGGCTTGGTGGCGTGCAGATAAGTATTTGTATTGCTACGAGTGGAATCGATCCGAGCAGTTGAGCACTCGAGGAATATTTAATAATTTTTTTTCCATTTAGGCTGTAAAACTTGCGGATCATTAGATCAGCTGCTCTTGCCTTCACTGACTTTTTGTTGCTGTGAAAGCTTTGTTAAGATATAATTATGAGCAACCAAAATATTTCTGGTTTTCTGTATTAATCACATCTGTTCAGCAAGAGAAATGTAGCTGAGAGAAGTTTTTTTAATAACTAGGTCGTCTTAGCTGCTAGCTTATTAAGGCATAAAGAATCTGTGCGAGCAAATATTGAAATCTGTAGGAGCCAAAAATTTGCATTTTGACTTTAATAGTTGTAATTTTGAAATTGCTTTACGGTTAGCACGTCAAAAGATCTTAAGTGCTAATTTTTCCAGAGAGTTTAATTAAGTTTCTAGCTTTCAACTGGAAATTCAAAAAGTAAAATAGGTTTGAAGTTACTCTTAAGTAAAAAGTAAAATAGGTTTGAAGTTACTATTAAGTTTTGTACTTTGAGAGAAAACACTGTATTTCCATTTATTTGACTTGATTCAAACCACATTGGATTTGATTTCACTCCAGACTGCCAAATCCACGTTTCATTTTGCTTAGGAACAGAATTCCTTCAGACAAGGATGCGTGATTGAGATAGAGCGCTTTCAATTGCTAAAAGTGTTTTCAAATTAATTACAGAGGTATTTTATTTTTACCTTTGATATCTTTGTTTTCTAAGGCGGCACTGGAAGAATTGCAGATGTAGGAATAATCCCCAAACCACTTATACCATATATTTTTATTCTGGTTGGGAATAGGGTCTGTGTGTATTTATGCCACGTGTACTGGGGAGCAGCAGAGTATAGATGGGAGCCTCTTAAGGTGATGTTGATGCTGAGCACTGCTTATTTTCAAACTCTGAGTTTTTTGGAGCTCCTTAGCACCAGTTCCATCCTTCTTGTTCCCTTTTTGCTATAGTCCCCAGTAGCGTTGTATTTTTTTTTTTCTGTGCCTTGTTTCAATTTCCACTTGGATTTTAATTATTATAGTAACTTTAGATGAGACAGTTGATGAATTTTTAGTAGATCTCATCCGCCTGGATGTCATCCAAAGGGAGAGAAGGGGAGGAAACAGCAGAAAAAAGGAGAGATGACCAGGGTAATAGCCTCACATATCGGATGCCGGATACAGTGTGACCAAAGCCTTCCTTCTGAAAGCGGGCCAGCACGAGGTAAGACAATTGTGCTGCTGTTCTCTTCAGGAGTTATAAACAAGAGGATGAGGCTGAGCAAGAGAAAGAGGCTTCTTTCTGTATTTTTCCTTTTTGTCAGTTTTTAGCTTCCTTTTCCATTCCTCCGCCTGAACTGCAGGCAGAGCTATTTCGAGAAGAATTTTATTTTTTAATGTAATATTTTACTTGCTGATTAAAGAATAAAGAAATACATTTAATACCTTCTCTTTAAGGATCCAAACAAAACCCTTGTTAGCTACCACTAATGGTATTTTTATTTGGGATTTTATAAAGCTGCTTTGAGTGAGCAAGTGGAAGCAGCATCCCCATCTTTCCCATTCAGGGTAAATCGACGTGCTCCATCAATTTCTGCTACAACCTGCACACATTTTTTTTTTTTTTTTTAAGTGCAAAAAGGAAACAGAATAATAAGCAGCTTTAAAAAATAATAAATTGACATGATCTCCACTTTCAGGATGAGGGATTATTTGTTATTTAAGGGAGATATCCTTCCACTCTACCCCTATAAAATCTTTCCAAATTGCTTCATGCTGAGACATTTTGACTGTACAAGGACTATGCTATGACCACTTGAGTGATCATCATCTTGGTGTTCTCACTAGGTTCAGATTTGCGTGATATATAATGAGAATAAACTGTCAGTATTAACTTTATAGCTCTATGTATGGAGTAAAGGTTTTAGAAGTGGATAATATGGGATTAAGAAAGTAAGATCTGGATCTAAGATACCTTCCAGCCTTTTTTTCCTCTCTAAGATGTTCCACACATGCTCTAGTTTGATTAAAATCATGTGAACAGTCATCTGTCTTAATTGAAGGGAGATCCAAGACATCAAAACTATGTGTTTTGGTGTGGTGTCCAGTGTTCTTTGTTGAGAACAGAAAAATGATGTCTTGAATCAGACATCATGAAGTCATGTTCATCCTCTGGAAGCTCTATATCATGTAAGGGTGGTATGGATAGTAGCTGGAGAGCTGGGGTTGTGCCTTTGAGCATCACTCTCCTACCCTTGGTCCTGCAAATGCTGGTTCTTGGTTCATTTTTACAACCAAGTGTATTAGTAATGACCTCCTCTTTATTCTGATATGTTCCTGCTTCTTAGGTTATCACCTGCTTCCAAATAATAGGTGAAAATGTGTTTTTCATATAGGTTATAAATTGTACCTTGCCACTCAGCACAGTTTTGGTTTTGCCCTTCATTTTTCACATCCCTGTGCTCCTCTGGTTAAAGATTCTTTTTTCCCCATTTTGTTCAATTGATGAATCTCTTGCTAAAATCAGAAGAAATACTCAGAACTTGTCCTTGAGCTTTGCAGTTTGTCTCAGCCTGGCAGAAGATATATGTACTCAAAAGCTTGTTGGGTTTTCCAGCTATTCCAGTTAGTCTGGTTAGAGAAAACCTTCTGTCTGTCTACAAAATTTGTCTCATCTCTATCTATATCCCATCACAGCTACTACGGTACCAGAATCAGACTGTGAATTTTATTTGCTATGTATTTACCCAGAATTACCAAAAGGCTTCCTCCACACACCGTAGTGATTCTTCCAAGTTTGAAAGAAGAAATGCTGGTCTAGACATTATTGCTGTAGAGGTTGCAGGTTTCTGCAAGGTGAGTTGTACACCGTTTGTTTAATTACACTGCAATGGAGAATATCTGCAGAGCGGGAAGCAATCGGAGAGAGTTTATCTGACTGTGGTGGCAATTAAAGAGAAAAGGCATGAGAAGGAATTAAGCAGAAGTCTACTGGAAACCACTGCTTCAGAAAAACAGGAGAGAAAATTTCATGAGTGTGTACTCTAATGAAGCATTGCTTATTTGCATGAAATTAATTGGAAAACAAAGTCTGCTGTTACTGTTTGTTCTGGCAAGCATGAATCTTCCAAGCGTATTGTCTGCATTTCTCCTGCTATCAGCTATGCTCTGTGTCGTAGCGTGAAATACTTATGCACAGCTCCCAGTGCAACAAATAGAATATTGCTCGTTTATTCTGAGCAGGTCAACGTCTGTCCGTCCATCACACATCTTTTTTCTGAATATCTTATCATTTAAATGCAGTCCTGCACATACACCTTATTCTGGTGTTTTCTATATTCTTCTAAAAAGCAAAAAAGTTTTAAAATGTTGGTGTTCCATAAAACTTTATGTTCAAAGACTAAAGAGATTGGAAAGTTTGATGCTGTTAAATGCCTTTGGAGACTGTGTTGGGTTTGTGTGGTGGGGCTGTTTTTTGTAGTGGGAGAAGGAGCTACATTGATGGCCCCTCTGAGAAGCTTCATGAAGCTTCCCTGGCTCCAAGGTGGACTCACCTCCAACCCAGGCTGAGCCACTTAGCAATAGAGAAATACATCTTTGAATCCATATTTATGAGGGAAGAAATGGTTTTGAAAGAAAGGAGGAGAGAACATGGAACAGAGGCCAGTGACCTGAATAAAAGACGGCCATTGGCCTAAACAAAGAGGAGAGCATCGTTGCCGTGAGGAAGGAGGAGGAGGGGGAAGACAGAGAACCTCAAACATCCAGTTCAACCGCATGGAGTAGCAGAAGGCAAAGGAGGTCCCTGCAGCCCATGGAAGTTCAATGGCAGAACAAATACCTATGTGTAGGCCGTGGAGGACTCCATGCTGGAGCAGAAAGCTGGGGAAGAAGGTAGAGAAATCCGGAGCAAAGTAATTTGAGCCCAGGAAGAAGGGAGGGGTGATTTTTCTTCCCCAAGTTGAGTCCGTTTTCCCCATGACCATAATTGGTGAGTGAGCCCTCCCTGTCCTCATTTTGATCCATGGCCCCCTTTGTTGTGTTCCTCTTCCCATCTCATTGGGGCGGGGGGGAGAGGAGGGGGAGTGAGTAATGAGTACAGGGCCTCATGGTCTCACCTGTGGGTGAAACCACCACAAGACTTAATTTGCACTGCAGTTCTCAGGCATCTTCAGTGACACAGCATCCTTCTGCTTCCCTGCTGTGTGGAGCTCTGGGGTTCGACTCACTTGCGTGGTAAAGTGAGCTCACATCTTGGAGGACCCCAGCTTCATATGCTGTGAAATTTAGAAGGTGTATTGCAACTGATGGAGGGAGATCCCAGAAGGAGGTTTGATGGCTCTCGGATGCTGCTTTAAAAATTGGGATCATGTTCCTTCCACTGGTTTGCTCCATTTTGGGTCCAATCTCCAACGCAAAGTGTGTGGTTTGCACAGGCCTTTTGGTCCTTGGTGTCTGAGTACTTGAGGTCTTGCAGTGGTATTGGATGTATACAGCCACCGTAAAAATTAATACTTGAAGTATCGTTAAAAACCCTGCTCGTTAGCGGAAGATACAACCTAAAGCTCCATTTCTTTATACATACATGAAAAAATTTAATAGAATGAAGGTGCTTTTGAGTCCCTACTTAATGATTTCTCTTGCTTGGCCAAGGTGGGCGATGAAGAGCTGCTACTTGTCTTTGCTCAGGAAGAAGGAGCAGTGGGAGCTCTGCATCCTCGGCACCTTGACCAGCACGGTCACGATGGTGGGTGGGCTTGTTTTGATTCCTGCCATTTCCGAAAAACAGGGGAATGCGCTCCCAACATGCCGTCCCAACCACTTGGCCAAAGCCAGACTAGGAAAAGGTGGACAACAGAAAAATATCTGCCTTGGTTTTGCACAGTGTTTTCTGCTGTGTGAAAAGTTGGTGTAAAAAAATCTCACCACGTTTCCCTTAATTTTAAGAATTCAGGGCTTTCTTTTTTGTTGGATTTTTTTAAAAAAAAGAAACCCAACGACTATCCTCAGGAATATTGGCCTTGGCAGTGTTGAAGAACAGGTGATTTTGGCAAGGTGTGCTATGAAGTGAAAGCTCATTCCCTGTGCGGAGACCTCTTGCATGACAAACTGAATTAAACTACCGCAGCCGTCTCGTGCTACAAGGCGTTGGCTGTTTTGCGCTTGCATTGCAGCTGTTTCTTTCTTTGTAGACAGCCCACAGTATGGTGTTGTGTTTACCCCCAGTTTAGTAACCTTTTTCAGTTGGTAGAAAATCTCTCTAGCACGACCTTAAAAATACCCACAATTAATACCTTTGGAAAGGTGACAAGTGGTACATCTTAAATTGTTTTATGTTGCTTTACCTAACGGCTGAAAATACCAATTTAAGCAGTTGCATACTCTTCTAAGACACTTCTCTTTTGCTCCCTAAAAATAATCAGTGCCAAACATTATTTTTCCTGACGCTTATCAAACATTCTGGTCACTGATAAGGTAATATTTTTTTTTTCCACTGCTACGTATTGGTCCGATGAGATAATTATTTTTTATCAGTGCTGCGCATCAGTCTGGCTCCTGCAGGTGTTGTGATCCATCCTCAGTTCTTAGTAATAAGCATTTTTAAGCTCTTATTTCGCCATTTGAACTGTGCTAAAAAGGGGAAAAGGTATTTTTATGGATCAATCAGATGTCTGAAGCTACCCATGGCTACTGAAACATTGCAAGCGCTGGGAAACATCAGCCCGGCAGAGCTGCTGTGGTGTAAGCGAGTCATCTTAACTGCATACGATGCACAGAAATTTGATGCTGTGGCTTAATAGCACTTGAAATTTTGGAATTACATCAAGAAGAGCTGCGGGTTATTTATATCATCCCGCAGAAGAGCAGGGAAGGGCTGGAGACTTCTATATTCACGTTTAACCTTGTCCTTACTCATGCTTTGTTTTACACAGCAGAATGCAAATCTGGCTTTTACTGCATTGATTTAATAGCAGAGTTCTGCTTTTTTTTTTTTTTTTTTTTTTTTCTGGAGGGGAGGTTGTGTATTATTTTTTGTCTGTAACTAGCAAAAAGTAGCTGAAGTCTAAAAAGAAGGATAACACGGGCAGAAGCCAAGCTGGGTCTCGTATTACAGTGGTATGCTTTTGTTACTGCTAACGTGTTTTTGTTTTTCTTCATTACACATATTTCTCTTGGGAAAAGCAGGAAAAATATGTGTGTAAAATAGACATGAGGGCTCCATGCCTCTGCTAAAAGGTTCCAGATGGGAGATGTTACAGTAGAGACACTTTCTCCTGTCTTTCGGTTTGTGGCATTGATTTTGGTGACAAACTGCAGGAAAACTTGTTGAAGCCGAAAACAGTGAACAATTTTTTTTTAGCATTTTGTGGGCTATCCAAACATGCAGTGGGAAGTTGAAGCTTCATTTCTAAACACTTATGGCCCCGTGTTGAATCATTATGATTAAAAAAAAAAAAAAGGAAAAAAAATTCAAGGGATTTTGAGAGACCTTCTCCTGGGGCTGGGGCTGGAGAGTGTCCAGTGGTTTTTCACCAGACCAGATTTCTCCCTAATTTAGAGACTGATGGTTGATGAGGAGGGGATGGAAGCTGGTGAAGGTGCCTCTCCAAGGGGTGAGACTCTTGCCAATGGGCTATGTTTCACTTCTATACCGGGCAGCAGTTCTTGGCTCTTGCTGAGGTTGGCATTGCATTGGAGGTGCTCCTCTTCAAGCAGACCTCCCCAAACTTTGATGACTTGTTTCTAGACCTATCCTCAGGCTGAAGGT
Source organism: Antrostomus carolinensis (assembly GCF_000700745.2). Lineage (NCBI taxonomy): Eukaryota > Metazoa > Chordata > Aves > Caprimulgiformes > Caprimulgidae > Antrostomus > Antrostomus carolinensis. Next base: position 31,641 of record NW_010304544.1, on the reverse strand, counting down.
CCACAGCTACACCACATGAAGCAAGCAGTGTTGCACCAAGAGTTCCAGCCTGAGTTGAGCCATCAGCAATATCACCAGCCTGTATCACCAGCTCTTTAAACAAGTGAGTCACAGTTCCAACGGGCACTTCTGAGTGCTACTAGAGCCGTCAAAAAGTGAGAACGGAGATAGGAGCTTGTGTATGGCAAAGCATGCTGTTCTACAAGGTTGTCCTAAGGGAATACAGTCTCCTGCATGGATGTTTTTGCATAATGAAATTATATTTAAAAAAAAAACAAACAAACTACTTGGTTTTGGGATGTGTGTTGTACCATTTTGAAGCATTAATGTTTCCAAGACAACATGTTTCTGGCCAAAAAGACCTAAACCATGTTACTTTTGGAAGTATGTGAAGCCATGGGTGAAGACTGCCTTTCTACAGCTGTCTGGAATGCTCAATGCACTAAAAAGCTACAGGAGATCCTTCAGAGACAGTGATTTACCCTGTCTTCTGCAGAGCACTGAAACACATGGATGTTTGTCTTGTTTTGGAAGTGGAGAAGTCATACTTTCTTTAATGGTGGCTTCACAGCAGGTGAGACATGAGTGGTCAACAGCTCTGGAGACTCAAAAGCTTCAACCTTGAGAAAAATTGCAATCTTCCTGCTGCGTATGTTGTCTTATCCTTGGTACAAGGGATGTGAGCTGCTGCATTCTTTATAGTAAGACTTTATTTAAGGTAAAGGAAATCACTGGTGGTCCTGACACACTGTGGGGTTATTTCTAGCAATTACTAAGGAGTTTTAATTGCCCCTTCAGCCATTTGTGATACGTCACTGTACTTAATCCAGCTCTGTAAAAATGGATTATGCAAGGTGGGATATTGTGGTATGACTTGATGGTGTCATATATAACATATTTTAACAAAGCCAACTGCAGGGTCTTGCACCTAGGTTGGGGCAACCCCAAGCACAAACACAGGCTGGACAGAGAAAGGATGGAGAGCAGCCCTGAGGAGAAGGACTTCAGGTGCTGTTGAACGAGAAGCTGAACATGAGCCAGCAATGTGCGCTTGCAGCCCAGAGGCCAATAACCATGTCCTGGGCTGCATCCAGAACAGCATGGGCAGCAGGTCCAGGAAGAGGATTCTGCCCCTCTGCTCCGCTCTCCTGACACCCCACCGGCAGTGCTGCCTCCAGTTCTGGGGCCACCAACATCAGAAGGACATGGACCTACTGGAGCCAGTCCAGAGGAGGCCATGAGGATGATGCAGGGGCTGGAGCAGCTCTGCTGTGAGGACAGGCTGAGAGAGTTGGGGCTGTTCAGCGTGGAGAAGAGAAGGCTCCTGGGAGACCTTCTATTGGCTTTCCAGTACCTGAAGGGGCTCCAGGAAGGCTGGGGAGGGACTTTGGAGAAGGGCCGGGAGTGACAGGACAAGGGGAAATGGCTTGAAACTGGCAGAGGGGAGATGGAGATGAGATGTGAGGAAGAAATTCTTTGGTGTGAGGGTGGTGAGACACTGGCCCAGGTTGCCCAGAGAAGCTGTGTCTGCTCCTCTCTGGAAGTGTTTGTGGCCAGGCTGGATGAGGCTTTGAGCAACCTGGTGTAGTGGGAGGTGTCCCTGCTGATGGCAGAGCGTTTGAACTGGATGAGCTTTAAGTTTCCTTCCAACCTATAGTATTCAGTGATTCTATGATTCTATTCAATAGTAACTTTAAATTTATACTAAGGTTTTTTTATCTGTCAATATTCTGTTGGTGTTGTTTTGTTTCTGCTGTAGTGCTCATTTGTGGTACTTGTATTGCCTACTGGAGGAGCATAAAGTCTCCTCCTTGTCATGACTTGTTTTCAACTGGCCATTTTATTGCTCTGTGATTATTTTATATCTCTGTTGGTATGAAAAAAATCATTTGAAACTCTGATTAAGGAGATTTTGCACTGTCCTGGAACCTGGCAGACACGTCCTATCTGCATCTGATGTAGTAAAATTTGGAGACCACCACAATAACACCAAGGTACCCAACTTCATTTTACAATACTTCTGGAAATCCAAAGCTGAACCTAGGCTGAAGTTTTGTTTGGGTTTTTTTTCCACCAAAATATTTGTTGGCTGATGTGAGCAAGCTTGCTGGAAAACATGTGCATTTGCCTGCTCTTCCCAGGGCCATCCTCCCTACATGTAAGAAATAAATGTATGAGCAAAGGACCAGGGATGTGAGCCAGACCTTATGGATTTGGCAGCCTCTGCCTCCCAAGATCCATCCATACCGGCGTTTGCTAATGACCATCTGCCAGTTTAGCCGGGTTTTTTTTCCCCGTTATGGCACTTGCGTAGGAAGTCTATCCCCATTCAGGAAAATGGGGATAGTCAGGAACAGGACTTAAGTAGGAGGCTTAAGTTTGGTTTTGGGGTTTTATTTTGTTGCATCGTGGTTACGTGGTAATTCCTTTTTTTCTGCAAGGTTGCTTAAAAGGAAGAAGCTGAATTGGGCTGATCCTGTGCTTAAGTATGGGAAAAGGAGGAATATTCTGCCAATGTTGAAGCGTTTGCCAGGAATGCAGACACTAAATCCTGTTTCTTACATAGCCGATAGAGGATCTGCATCAGCAGAGCTTTAAATCTCCCAAACAAGTGTGTGTTGTAATGATTTTATTGTACTTTATCCAGGGTATCTTACTCTTTAAGTGTATTTAATGGTACTCTTGATATTTCCATTACATACACTGGCACTTTTTATTCAGTTAAATTGACCTTAAAACCTTCTCCAAATCAGTGCTCTCCCATTAAAAGTCATTTTCTCCCGTATTTAAATTAGGCAGTGTGAACTCAAGGTCCACAACAACAAACTGTCTTAATTGACCCTCTGTTTTAAGCCTAATTGCTGCAAAAGAGTCGTTAGTTAATTGTTTTGTCCTAGGATGGCCACTTGATTCAGTGAGGGTGGGGAGTTGTTGCCCTTGAATAGTCTCAGTTTTGTTGTGGCCAGGTAGGTTTAGTGCAAATGTTTTACAATGACAGGATATTTTTGGTTGGCACAAACTCTGTAACAAAAAAAAAAATAATTAAAAAGGTGTTTCATAGCCTGTATTATGAGAGTAGTATTTTACACGTAAGTTAAATTACAAGAAGGTATGTCTATTAATACGGTAGAACTCACTTGGCTGCCATTCAATATTTATAATTTTGAAATGAAGTATTTGACCTGCTTTATATTAAAAGAATACCGCTGATTTTAATTCTGCATAGTCAAGGGTGCATCATCATTGACAGTGGGATGAAGAGTGTTTCATCCCACAAATGGTACATTTGTTTGGAGTGGATTGATGCTTAAATATAGTTTTGGAGCTTTGGGCAGTCTTTACAAGTCTGTCTGTATGGACGTGTTCTCCATAAGGTTCATATGGACAGGAGGGAGAGGAAGATGGACATGAGGGAGAGGAAGGGTCTTGGCACTTCCCAGATGTCTTTATCCTTTGGACTTTCACCATCTGAAGTATTTTCAGGTCATGCATTTGAAAGGTTCTTTGGTGGGGAATGAAAAGTAAGGAGAGGACAGGATTGCATCTTTTGATTGTGTGTCAGCTTAAAAAATTGCATTATGAATTTTATGGAAAGAAACAGAAAACTACATTGCTAGGAAGCAGTACAGAAATCAAATACCACCAAAGAGATGTTCTGTTTTGGTGTGCTATCAAAGACTGGTATAGGATTGGATTTTGTTCTAGGCAATGTATTGAGGAGTGACTCTCATGCCCACCCAAGAGATGTTCTGCTGTGGTTTGCTATCAAAGACTGGCATAGGATTAGATTTTTTTCTAGGCAGGATGTTGAGATGAGACTCTCATGTCCCTGTTCTCTCTGCACCAGGATAATGAGGAAGATGGCTAGATACTTCAAACTGGAGAATAAGTGAGGTTGGCAGGGACCTCTAGATGACATCTGGTCCATCCCTGCTCAAAGCAGGTCAAAGGTACTCAGGGGCTTTGTCTTAGAGCAGTTGTTGTTTCTTGGCTTGATGGGGAGTTGGATTCCCACCATGAATCAAATCACCAGCACCTTTGAACAGATAACTGCTGCAGGGCTTGCAGAGGATTGAGTGCTTATGTTCTTGTGGTACAGCAGCAGCTGGAACTTCACTAATATTTTCTTTTAAAAATGCTGAGTTGTTTTCTTTCTTGCAGCCTTCTGTGTGCTGTAGATCTTGCCAACCAAGAGATGCCATGAGGGTTATCAATGAAATGGGGGGATACATTGAGAGACAATACCTTAAAGTGTGTTGTGAATCAGTCTAAATTGTATATAAATCCTGATACGTATGAGACACTTGAAGATTTTTAGATACATTTGTGTGTACGTGGTCTTTTCAAACTCCTATTTGCTGTTCAAAGTCTTCTGCTCATGTCAAAAGCCAGAAGAATTTTTTTCTAAAATGTTAGAGAAAAATGTTATCAGCTCATAATAGAGAAAAAAATAAGTGTATTTTTGTCATTATAGACCTTGTATTTAAACTGCTTTGTCAACTTTATGCTTTGAAATGGAAAATTGGCTTTTGGTTCTGCAGTGTGCTCCGGCTGAAGAAAAAAATAACAAAAGAGAAATATTTAAAAAATTTTAAAGGTCAGTGTTTGACAGTTTGGGGTTGCAGGTTGTTCTCGATGAGAGCTCTGCTCAAGTGTGGCAACACGAACACTATAAATAATTTGCAGTTTGTGCTTTTTACCATAAAAGCATCGATGGTTTCATTAGGCAGCGTAGTTCATCTAACCACAACCAAGAGAATTAAAGAATGAGGTGTCAGCACTTGAACTTGTATTTAATTGCTATAAACTAAATATTCAATGTTATTACTTGGCCATGCAGAAAAACACCTTGAAGGATTCACTTAAATGGTATTTTATTTTGCAAGAATGCAAGTTGGAGCTCATATTTCTTGGCTTTGGTACTTATTTAGGTGTCACGGTCTCTGCTGCGTAGAGGTGGCTTTTAGGACTCCGTATGAAACTGAAAATTGGGGGAGATATCTTAAAGTCCTCTAGTTTTAGCAGTGTAATTCAGGTTGATAGGTTTTATCAGGCGGTGAGCTGAAGATTTATAAGAAGTATTTCCCAAGGCAGAAGCAGTAATGAGAAGGGATTTATCAAGGCTCTAGTTTAAGTAGTCTAGATGCATTTTATGTTCTGGCCATAATTCAATATGTTTCTGTTAAAAAGCAATATAACAGGACAAGAAGAGTGCTGGGAGCTTGGTTGCAGGTTGAGTGAAAACTAGCAAAAATTATCTTTATCATCCAGCTGTTTGTGTTTCAAGATGCAGAAAGGAATTTGTAACTACAGAGAATGACTTAAAAAGCTGGTGAATACCCTCGTCACATAAAAAAGACACTTAAATTACAAAATTTCAATATGCTGTTTTTTTCTCCTTTGTCTTTTCCCCTTTTGGAATAAAGATATTTGTGATATTTTTTTTTTAATTTTTTTTTTTTTTTTTTGAAGCATGATATATAGAATAATGGGAAAAATAGCCTTCAAATCTGGAAATAAATTGCAGGTGATCTTTCAAATCACTGCTCTTTGTGGAAGCATACGCTGGGCTTCTCAAACAGAAGCTCTAGGTAAAGCATGCGAATGCACTTCTGACACGTGCGTTGAATCCTCGCTGTGATGTTGTTTGTCTAACTCTGAGCCTGACCTTGTGTTGATGTGATTTGATGGTAAACAGACTTTTCCTATGCTGTCTTCTTTACTGCAGTCCCCATGCGTTAGGGCTTGGGCTCTTTGGGCATTGTCGTGGTGGTTTCACCCACAGGTAAGACCATGAGGTCCTGCACTCAGTCCCCACAACCCAGTGAGATGGGGAGAGAAATACAACAAAGGACTCATGGATCAGAATGAGGACAGGGAGGGCTCCCTCACCAGTTGTGGTCATGGGCAAAAGAGACTCAACTTGGGGAAGAAACATCAATTTAATTTGTTTCCATTCATCTGAGGAGCACAGTGAGACATAACAACAACATCTTGCAACACCTTCCCCCACCCCTCCCTTCTTCTCGGGCTCCAATCACTTTGTTCCCCGTTTCTCTACCTTCTCCTCTGGCAGCACAGGGGGCAGGGAATGGGGGTTCAGTCAGTTCATCTCTGCTGCTCTTTCTGGCGTGAGATCCCTTCCATGGTCTGCAAGAGTCCAGGAACAAAGTGTTCCAACATAGGCTGCTCAGGGAGTCATGGACCTCTTTGGGCACAGCTCCTGGCTCCAGCATGGGGACACCCACAGGCTGCAGATGGGTCTCCAGTCCAGCACACCACCTCCCCCTGCTCTGGTGTTGAGCATCTCTGGGGTCTCCTTGCTCATCATGAGTCGCAACTGCCCTTGGGCTCAGCTTTCTGCTCCAGCATGGAGTCCTCCTTGGCTAATATATGGGTATCTGCTCCACCGTTGAACCTCCACGGGCTGCAGGGACCTCCTTTGCCTTCTGCTACTCCATGCGGTTGAACTGAGTGTCTGAGGTTCTCTGTCTTCCCCCTCCTCCTCCCTCACGGCAACGATGCTCTCCTCTTTGTTTAGGCCAATGGCTGTCTTTTGTTCAGGTCAATGGCCTCTGCTCCAGGTTCTCTCCACCTTCTTCTTTTCAAAACCATTTCTTCCCTCATAAATATGGATTCAAAGATGTATTTCTCTATTGCTGAGTGGCTCAGCCTGGGCTGGAGGTGGATCCACCTTGGAGCCAGGGAAGCTTCATGAAGCTTCTCAGAGGGGCCATCAATGTAGCTCCTTCTCCCACTACAAAAAACAGCCCCACCACACAACCCCAACACAATCGTATAGATCCTGCACCCCTCTTGTCCTTTTTCCAGCACCTAGATATGCAAAGATTTTAATTCACAAATATTCTCTTTAGTTGCATAAGTTCAGACGAGCGCTTTCTTTCCCTGGCGGCTATATTGCTGGCTGACGCTTTGAATTTCCACCTTGCTGCTACAGTTACAGGTCATTCATACTTTATGAATACATTTGATTCATGAATTCCAAAATTCCCAGTAAACCAGGGAATACGAGTCTTCCAGCAGGCTCTTGTCTGCTATTAACATGTTTCTTGTCCCTATCGTGACTGAATCTTCCTCCCAGTCCCTTCAGTGCCCCACGATGGAATTTAATGATTAATATAAATATTTCATGATGACTTAGCCTGTTTTGAGAGTTGAGCAGTTGGTTTGCTTTTTCTCTCACATATTCATAGTACGACTTGCTAAAAAATTAAATTTACATTTCAAGTAGATGGGAAACCATTTAAAAACTCTTTTCTATTAATACATTTCTCTTTTTATCTAGCAAAGATAAAATGATATATTTATTTTTCCCCCTAAGAGTGGTAGAGACTCACTTGAGAAGGGCTGGGCTGGGGACTTTAAATACAACATGAAGTCACATATTTCCACTAGTGCTTTCACTGAAGAACTGTTATTCTGTTGGGGAATATAGCTGATATTCTATAGGGCAATATAGCTGATATTGTATAAGGGAATGACATTCAGTTAGGGTTATCTATATTATATCATCTTATTGTCATTACCCTATGAGACCAAGTCACTGTGGTGTTTTTTCCTAGATGCAGGGGTTTGGAAAATAGCCTTATTTCAGAAAATACATATAAAATAATCCATATTCCAGCTGTAATTAATCCAGATTCCATTAATATTGAGCCCAAAATGAAAAAAAAACCCAAAACATGAGTTTTTGGGATCAAGCAAGGAGTAACGTGAAATATTTAGCCTTGAAACTGTTAATTTTATTTATTTTTTTTTTACCTTCCATCCATGATAAACATCTCTTTGTGCAGGAAGGTGGTAGGAGGCAGGAGGAATGGAGCCACTCGTTCCTCTGTTGAATCACCAAGGCTGGGCCCAGAGGGATGCTCAGCTCCTACAGAGGAACGTATTGAATTTTGTTTCCTTCGAAATGTTGAGCCCTGGCCAGTAAAAGCTTTGGTCTCCCCAAGAATTTTAGGAATGTTCTCACAGAGTTTTGTCCGTTGAGCTGCTCAACAGCTTTGAATCAATGAGTTAGTAAAGGGAAATAATATGAACAGATGATAATTTGTTTTAGGGAAGTAGTTATAACTCATTTCTGAAGCTGAATTATTATATTGTGCCCCATCTGCAGAAGGACGCGGTGTCCTGTTCAAGTATATATACATTAAACATGTATAAATTGAATTAATAGCACTTTTTTTAATGGCTCAATAGTTCTCTTAAAGAAACACAGTGAGTAAACCAAATAAAAATGTAGTTAAGTTGTCTCAAGTTAAACATCAGAAGTTTCTTTAGCTACTTGTTGGCCCTTCACCAACGTGCCTTTGCCGTAGAGTCAACCTGAAGTTTTAACAAGATGTGATCCAAAAAGCTTCCTCATTTACATCAGCAATAAAGAAAAATGCATGAAAGAGGAATGCTTTAGGTTATGATTTCTGTAGGTATTGGGGTTATAATATATAATGTGGTCTGGCATATTAATCCAGAAATAAAGCTCATAAAAAAAGCAGACTCTCGCATTTCCCCACTCCTATATTTGAAATGTTTTCTCCTAACTCTAAATATTTCTATTTATTTATATTATTCATTATTATTCATTTAATAAAAAGGATTTATTCCTAGATAAGGCTCTTCCCAAAAAAAATCCTGATAAATACACCTTTTTTTCTCTCCATGAGCTATTATTAAGTAATAGCTTATAAAGGTATTAAGTAGTCAGAATCAGGAAAGCAAATCAGAAAATCCTTTTAATTTTTTTTTTGTTTAAATTCTTTATGAAATTATATAAAAAGTTATTAAAATAGAGCTGCTGTTCATTTAGTCTGAGTTTGTATTGCCGCTGGCTCATTTCTTCTCAAGTGATCAGCATTAATTAGGTGTATAGAAAATTGATCTTGCTGCCTTTACGTGATGTCTTAGATTGTGGGTTGATCCTATAGCAGGGAAGTATTCATAACTTAATTAGTAATATATAAAATATTACTAAAATAATATAATAAAATATATAAATATATGGTGATGCACTAGCTTGCAATAAATATCAATGTATTCTGCCTATTAGCTTCTTGTGTTTCTGCTGGAAGAGGATGAATAAGTCCTTTGGAAATTTTCAATAACATCATTCAGTATCATCTTTTAATGCCAAAATGCCTATTTTGGGGGAGAGGATGCCTGGATTTTCACTGCCAGCAGAGTTTTGGGGGCTTCAATGGTTACCTGGAGGTGTGGGCACCTCTGACACCCTCCTGAGGGTGGGGTGAAGGAGGGATGCTGGGTGTGGGGAGGATTTTTGGGGGGCGTAAGCAGAAGACAAGTGTGAGCAACCTGAAAAGATGTGAAACCTTGTTAGGGGAGCGTTCCTTAGCGGTGTGTCTGAAATAATCTCTCAGGTATAATCTGCTTGCTCAGCAGGTTTTGGCTATTCTAGAATTTGTTTTAATCAACTAAAGTGAATTTATATGCAACAACTTGAATTTAAGCAAATCCCTGTATTCAAATAGGGGGGGAAATCACGTTGTTATTCTGTTGGCAGACTTCCTTCTGTTCTTAAATCATTAAATCTAAACAGATTGCTAAATAAATCTGCCTGGGAAGATAAAAGTAGACGTGAGAGCGCGCATCACTCGGGTATCAAAGATGTCAAGTGCTTTTTCGCCAAGATTTCATTTAATTTGCCCTTTATATTTTGTTTTTAGATGCAAAGTTAAATCTGAAAAGGTCATTTGAAAAGCTTCAGCTTATAGATGTAAAGCTCTTTCAATCTTTTCTAATAAATAGCTGAGTAGGGAATAAATCTATTGGGAGGTCGGAGCTGAGCTCTGGTATTAAGCCTCATCACAAAATGTATTTGTAATTGTTAATTCAATGTCCGTACACAAACAACATTTAGAAATTATCTTGCGTATAATTACCTTAAAGAAGTTTGGCTTGGAAGAAAAGGTGAATGATTATCAAAACTGGTTTAATAAATGAAGCATTAATTGGACCTGGCAGCTTGACAGATTCTGTCACCATGGGCCAGATTATTATTGAAGTGATTTAGGCACAATTGAAAATATCACTTTTCACTGAAGCTGAGCTGCAGTTCTTGCAAGCATTCCTATAGCTCTTCTGTTCAGAGATTCCTTTTAAATGACAATAAATGACTCTCTGTATTAGATGGCTCGCTAAGGCAGGGTTTTAATAACAGCTTTGCATAATAAAGACTTAAAAGTATTTTGATTTTGGCAAAACAACAGCAGCAAATCGAAACGACAGTGTCTGAAATGCTGAAAATACTCTGGGTGATGCTGGTGTTATACGTGACATCGTCTAACATCAGAGTAGCCTTCAAAGCATTTTTTTCGCCTAATTCCATATATAATTAAAAAGCAGCTTCCTCTAGCTCATTAAAATTGAGAGTCTTGTTGGAGCAGTGTACTTTTATATTTATTTAAATGAATAAAGCACAGCCTTAATATATATAGACTGTAATAACTTCAAATATTAAATCTCTCTTGCGCAGCTAACAATTTATTTTTAAACAGTGTTTATCTGCCCTTCATGAATACCAAATTGCAAAGGAATATGGTCCCCAGGAGCTCGTCGTATTATTTTGTAGACCATTCGACTAACTTTCCCTATATGCTTTTTTATTAATTATATAATGGTATCAAAATCCCCAAAGTTAGTGACGTACATAGAAATAAAGTATGATGGTGGCGTTTCAAATGTAATAATGGCATCTATCTTTCTTCCCACAGGCTTTTGGAAATGCAAAAACAGCGCATAATAACAACTCGAGTCGCTTTGGCAAATTTATTCAAGTGAATTATCAGGAGACTGGCACCGTCCGAGGGTAAGTGGGGATCACGTTGAAGATGCTGTACGTCCTCTTACCTGCACAAGGGGCAGGTAAATAGACTGTGGTAGAGGGTACATGAAAAAGAAGATTAATTTTTTTGATCACTGTGTTTCCTAAAATGGAGAGGGGAAAAAAAAAAGATTATATATTTTTAGCATACTTAAATTCATTGGTATGAAAAAATTGGCATATCTGAGCTGCACATTAAAGCGTGAATACACCTGAGCTGGCTTCAAGCTTGTTGAGCTCTCCTTAATCATGATGTCAGCTTTAAAATGAAGCTGAAATTGAACTTTTCCTCTTAAGATAGCAGTTAAGGCAAGAAAGGAGAATGTTTTAGCTAGGGTAGGTTAGGGGATGTAGCATTTGACGGGAAGTGGAGACTGAGCGAGCTGGCTTTGCATAGTCTCAGGAAGAGAAAGCTGAGGGGGAATTTAATCTCCAGTTGCCTGATGGGTGCTACAGAGGTGATGGACCCACGCTCTTCTTGATCACTGTCTAGTTCCCCACATTCTTCTGGCCCTACCTGAAATCTCTCTTTAACCCAACTCTTGACCAGTTAAGGTTTCTTTTTCCCTTCGGGCCATTGCAAGGAGATGCTTCTCTCCATCGTGGTTCTCCACAGTTTATTTCAGCATTTCTTCTGCTACCCAAAGCTCATGGGACACACAACTGGTATGGTTGGAAACCTATGGATGAAACCTTCTGGGTGGGCTCACCTAAGCCTGGCTTTCTCTTTGGCTTTAGACAATTTACATGGTATCAGGTCATCACAAAGTGACTCAAGCTAACTGAAAGTGAGCAAGGCTGTGTTAACTCCGTTTTTTGTCTGGGTTAATTAACTCAGTTGGAAAAACAAAGAGTAGAAGTGGCATTCCAGGAGTTGTAGAATTTCTGCTGCTAGCTAAGAGATCTCTTGCTGGGACTTTGTTGATATTTTAGAGAATTGCTTTTAAATTTTTTTCTTTCGTATTTTCCAGCAGAACACAAATAGCTGCCATTAATTTTTCAAATGAGCTCGGGTACTCTGTGTACCTTCCCGCTGTTTTTTCATCCTACGTCAAATCTCATGTTCTTTTTCTTTTTTTTTTTCTTTTTTTTCTTTCTTTCTTCAGTTCTGGTGAACAGTTCTCTTAAAAGGATAAGCCTCAATTTTTTTTTTAAAGAACAGCAAGAATCCAACAAATGCTTTAACAATGTATTGTCTTGGCATGCTATATCAGCTCTGTGGAAGTGACCTCTATTTATACTCGGCAGTTAAGTACAATTAACATTGTATTTGTATACTCTAGTTCATAATACCAGAGGAATTTTCTCTCTTCTTAAAAAAAAAAGTGCTTTCTTGATCTTTGGTTGCACAGTGTGATGTGACTGTGCTTTGCTATAAGCTTCCAGTTCTGCCCCAATAAAAATAAAAAGACATTTAAAAAAACCCTGTGAGCTGTTCCCAGCATATGAGACCACAAATTTTTCCATAGTCTTACAAAGAAGATCACAAGTATTTTTTTTTTTTTAAACTTAGCATAGATTTTAAGCACAACCCAAGTCAATTATCATCCCCTATTCTGCATATTATTTGCTTTGCAAATGTAACTGTAATTTTCAGCTCTGCATCAGACTTTTGCTCTGTTCGAAGGCTGAAAATAGCAGTTGGATATTTGCTTACAAACCTTATGAATATAATGACCCAAAACTTGAAGTGAATTTAAACTTAAGAGATGTAACTGCTGAGAGATTTAGTAGCAGCCAACCCCGCCCCATGAAATTAAGTCTTTGAAGATGTCTTTAAAATTGATGGAGCATGAGCAATGGTTACAGTTAAGTTCGTTCCCATAAGGCTTTATGAATTTATCATGTCCTGGTCGATGATAAGTGAGTTCTGGAGGAAGGTCTTTGCAACCTGCTCACTCTTCATAAGATGATCAAAAGCCTCAACATCTGACACACTCCATAAAATTGCAGAAGAGCCAGATAGGAGACATTTTAATTAAAAGTAAGAGTGCGCTGGTATAATGGTAAATCTGCGCATGGGGATGTATCTCAAATACCACGAGTTGACACTTTCAAACATGCTCTGCTCGAGTGTTTTGCATGTTGGTATTTGTATGTGAAATTCAGTCTCAAATTTGTGATTATGTTACCTAGCATGCTAAGAACAGGCTCTGAAGGATGCTTAAATGAGTATTTTAGACGAAATTATATTCTTAGAACTTCTTTATTCTTAAAAGTAGATTTGACATCATTGACAACAGTAAATAAAAAGAAAACATTTGAAGACATCTACTTTTTTATATTTAGATTGGTTTTCCTTTTCATTATCCTATTACAAGAGGGGACATATGTTCTTCTTGGGAGGTGTATTCATTATGACCTTTGCATTAAGCAAGGAGTATTTTGCCAAAACAGCATTTTAGTTCCATCTACCAAAAAATTAAAAAAAAAAAAAATTAGCCCAGATTTAAATAGTGGTTTGAACCAAATGACGTCTAGAAGACCTTTTCTACCTAAGTTATTGCAAGAAAGTGATTTTTTGAGGGGTCTATAATAAGAGCAGAAATCACAGGGGAAGGGTTGAAATGTCAAGGGCGATGGACAAGATCCAGGTTATCATACAGCAGCATGCTGAGCTGCGACCCAGGGGTGGGAGTGGGATCTGGGACACTCTGGTACCTTTTTTCCTCATTTATTCACCAAGCTTGCAGTGAATTTATGGTGTTACTTAGAAAGGAAAAATTGATTTCAGGTTAGAAAGGGGATATTAAAATACCCCCCATATCAGCAAGGAATATCCATAGATGATTTTCAGCGTCCTTACAGGGAATAAACAAGAATAAACCTTTTTAATAAGAATAAATCTGCACATCATACAGATGAATAAGATTGCCTTGTTCTCTGTCTCTCTTTACTGCTCCTATCCAGCAAGATCATCCCATTGAGGGTTGGATATGCCATTTCTGGTAACTTCTCCTAAGAGCTGCCATAAGAATTGTCACCAAATCTCTGCAGCACATATAAATAATTAATTTTATTTTATTTTTACAATGAGGATGGTGAAACACTGGCCCAGGTTGCCCAGAAAGGAGGTAGAAACCCCATCCCTGGAAACATTTGTCAAGTTGGATGGGGCTCTGAGCAATCTGATCTGGTTGAAGATGTCCCTGCTCACTGCAGGAGGGTTGGACTAGATGACTTTTAAAGGTCCCTTCCAATCCCAACCATTCTATGATTCTGTGATTTTTTTTTTTTTAATTTTTTTTTTTTTTTTTGTAAAAGAAGGGGAGAATTACTGAGATGCAAGTAGTAAGTGAATCTGTCCTCCAATCTGGGGACTACGGTGGAGAAGCGAGCGTAGAGGCACCTCCTTGTCCTACCATGCCCAAGGTTCCTTGGGTTTCCTGATTCATACGTGGCTGCAAGTATTGGTGCCACATCACTGTGACTCTGTAGCTGGAAAAGCATGGCTACTTCATCAAAATTGCCAGTTTTAACTCTAGTTTTTAAATCCCTATCATTACTGGTTAGTATTGTTTGGAAGAGAAAAAACCTGTCAAAGCTTGTTTTAGCTTGACAAGCTTGAAAAAAGTATTTACAATGTAAATAAAACGTTTATTATGGAGGTGCTTAGCATAAAATGTAAACTCCAATAAGGAGCTTTTGCAATTGTTTATTTTTCGACTGTAACCACAAGTTAATAAACTGAACTTCTGTTGAGAAGTGGCTTTTCTGGAAGGGGGAATGGCGATTTGGGGACCAATTCTGCAGCTAAATCTGATCTTGCAAACTTTTGCACCCAGATCTATTTCTTGTGTGCACAAATCTTTGTCTGCAAGCAATTTTACTTTGCTGGCTTTGGATTAAATGGGTATCGGAGATTCTTTGTTGCTGTCAAAATTTCCCCCTGTGCTCCCTGCCCATAGGCTAACGTGTCTGAGATCATGTTTTTCATATCCAAGTTAGTGTTGGCTTTGTATCAAACCAAAAAAACCTCAAAAGCCAAACATAATATTGGACTTGTTCTGCCTAGGAAGAAATTTATATAAATAAGTGAAACAAGACTGAGACTTTTTTTTGTGCGTACTAAGACTGAAAAGTCCCGGTAAAGCTGTGTTCATTTAAGTTGAATATTGGGTCAATGAATAAAGCTTTTATTTTTTCCTCCCAGAGCTTACGTTGAAAAATACCTCCTGGAAAAATCAAGACTCGTCTATCAGGAGCACAATGAACGGTAGGTGCCCATATTTTACTTACAGGGTTGGTTTTGACTTCTATACGTGCCAATAACGTGGCACGGATAGCTTAAAATCTTGTTGGAGCTGGCACGGGGGGATCAGGATTTTCATGCTCCTAACCCTGTCCTTTGAAGGTAAATGATGCATTTTATATTTTGCTGTTTAGGGAGGAATGTACTGCCTAAGGAAAAAAAAAAACCTCCATTATTTTATTGACAGTCGTTGACTTATATTTTCCAATCTCTTTATGATTTTTGTCATATAGCTGATTGCATACCATTTGTTTTCTTGTGCAACTTGTAAGCTATTTAGTATCTCATTTAGGGGAGGGGAAAGATGCTATTTTAGTTCTATTTTACAGTTCTAAACACACTGAAGCCATCTAAAAAAAGCTAAAATTATATAGACAACAAATTTAAGCAAATTTTTCTTTCCTAATTGCAACATATTATTTGTTACATACTCCCCTCTCAGTAACTATTCTGATTTTAAATTAATTTGCTGCTTCTAGTTGTCTTTCAGTTCTTGGCACTTCTGTGTTTCCCTTTTGAGATAGATGTTGTGTGAGAAGTTTTCTCAAATACTCATGGGCCGATCCTGAAGTTAAATACCATATACAGCTTTGACAAATGTACTCTTGGGTGGTGCAAGGTGATTAAACTTGGCTCCTCTTGGAAAGCATCCAACATAAAAACAAAGTTTTAATTTTAAAAATACTGGCTATGCTCTTAGTGTTAATCCATGTCTTGAAGCAAAACAGATGAGTGTCACTCGGAGTGTTTTTAGTATTAGTAATATTCAAGTGTTTTGAATATTTGAGTAGCTGTAAAACTTAAAGATTTTTTTTTTCTGTCTTACAGAGCTGCATCTGCAAAATTGTTACTTTTTTAATGGTAATAAAGTATGAAAAGTAATGGTAATTTCTACATTGCAAGAAAATATGTTATTTTGATTCTAATAAATATGTAGGCATTGCACATGTTTCTGGAGGAAAATGTGATGATGTCAGCTAGGAATTCTTTAAGTATATTCTAGGGCAGTGGGTGTCCTTGGATGGAAAAGAGAGACTTCATTCTCCATGGTTGAATTTAATCTTTTACATCACTGCGAAGTAGGTACAAGCCATTTCTACACACTCTTCAGGTCTGAGTTTGGAAGCTGGAAAATCAGGTTACGAGGTTTACGTGCGCTTCACTGCTTAAAGCTGCTGTCTGGTTTGAAGTCTAACTTTTTTTTGTTTTTTCATTTGTCACCAGGAACTACCATGTATTTTATTACCTCCTGGCAGGAGCGAGTGAGGAAGAGAGATCAGCGTTTCATCTGAAGCAGCCTGAGGAATATCATTACCTCAACCAGGTGGGAATACCGTACAGGAATACCATATACACCATCTTGCCTTGTCTATTGCTGATATTTAATGCTAATAAGGAAAATATGTGGAGTAGTAAAAATGGATTTTGTTAATGCTCTATAGGCAGCCTTCCATCATTGGAAATTAACCTGAACACTTTATAATATGAAAAAAAAAAAAAAAAATTCCATATTTTCCATTTTTGTCCCCTACCTGGGATACCTTAAATAATTGTGGTTTTAACTGTTGAAGGGAGAAACAGTAATAATTACCTGTTATCTGTGTGAATGTCATTTACTCATTAACATCTGTCTGCTGAGTAAGAGAAAAGGGGAAAAGGTGTGATACTAGTTGCTCTTCAGGATATAACATCTTGCATGAGACAGTCCTAACTCTGTAGCTTCATGGCTGGCTGTTAGCATGATCCCTTGAATTTAACAATATCCTAAGTTTAATATAAATAAAACCACAGCAACCATTGAAAATGTGTGAATTAAAAATGAGTGAGATACTACCAGTGGGCAACTAAACTCATAATTTAGAAAATCTAATTGACTTCAGGTATTTAAGATGTAGTTGTCCACCAGTGCTTGTGAATAGAGACTTCACCACTTTTTTGCTAGGAAAAAAAGGAAAAAAAAAAGAAAAATAAAGGAATAGGAATATGAAGAAGAATAGTTAGGTTCTACGTTGATTTTCACTAATTGTAGATTTCTTGGAGCTGAAACATGTTTAGCAATAAAAAGAGATTTAACCCACGTGTTGGAGAGAAACATGTAGGCGCAGTGCAACCCAAATAGCCTTTAGTCTTTCCAGAAATATAATTTAATTCCAAAATACATCTCAATTACCATGGGCTTTTTAAAGATCTTTTTAAAGCAAGCTAACAAAGCCAAAATCTATTGTAATACTAACAACTCCCACCCACTTTTAACGGGATCGGGAAATTCATACAAATGAGTGCGGAATTAAGAGCTGAGGGTGTTTTGCTCACCGTCTTTGTGCCTCAGTCGTTGGTTGGAGAAGGTGGCATGATCTTCACGACCATCTGTGCTGTGGTTTTGCAGCAGGAAATTGCCAAGATCATTTGCATCGAATGTTTTGTCGGATTCACAGGTTTTGTTGGGCAATCCAGTAGTTTTATATCAGTTGAAAACATTGTTTTAATTATAGTCCTTTTTTTTATAATAGCAGTTTGAGGATATTAATATTTAATATAAAATTATAAATCCAATGACATGTAGTGTGTAGAACTAGGAATGCGATAATTTTGGTTGAAACATTTATTTTAATCTAAATTAGGATGCTGTGGGCAAGTAGGCTGAAGAAGGATGCTGAGGTACATCCAGTGGATGGGGGAAGCAGACTCCAAACTTGCCTAAATACAATGTATGAAGAATAGTGACAGTTTGAGTTTTTAGGGTTTTTATTATAATAATTTTAAAATTTTTAATAATTAGGGTTAGTGTTAGAGAGACCATTTGACACAGACAATTGTGAGTAACAGCTTTCCTGTGGTCTGTAAGCAAAGAGAAAAAAGGAAAATAAGGAGAAAAAAGTGAAGAGAGATAGTGGAGGAATGGGAAAAGAAACTTTGGAAACATAAAAAGCGAAAATTATAAAATGACCCTTGAGCATTTACTGTAGCTTCTTAAATGTCTTCTAGAGAAATCCCTGCTTTTTTAAAACAAATAAGAACAAGCTCAGAAATAGATGTGTTTAAATAAAAATTAAATATTAAAATTGAAAAGCTATAAAATATTGGACTAAGCCCCTTAAGTCAAGGACTGACTCAGTCCTTGAGTCAAGCATTTTCATTCACCCAGGCTCCTCAGCTCACGTTGTGTCGTACAAAACAAACGTGCATTTTGCATTGCAGATGAGAAATAATCTGTTCAGATATTTCACCACAATGGGCTGTTATTTTGTTGATCTGTAAATGCAGGGAGCAGGTTTGAAAAAAAAATATTTTTTTTTAAAGCAAACTTACTTAAGTTTGAATGACTTCTCCATATCTCATACCAATGGCAGGTATACCTACCATTGCATACCTTGCAACTTGCTGAATATTTTCTGTGCTGGTTATTCACATTTACCCATTTTGAAATTAGTGATTTGCAAGATTAGATCCTTAATCAAGAGCTCTGATGCCATGTATTTCCCTCTTGGGACTAGGCACTGACATGTGCTTTGACTTCTCTCAACTGCATCTCCGATTGGAAAAAGAGACAAATTCCTAAAAAGCTTTTGAGTGCCACTTTCTAATCAGTCGGAGAATCACGCTTTTGCAGCACTTATATGTGTCTAGAGCAGAGGTTGAGAGCAGAAACAAAAAACCTGCCCGTGATTTTCTCTCAGTAGCTCTTCAGCTCTAGGTAAAGCAAAGGTTTCTCCAACCATGAAGAAAAAGCAAAGATCTTAAAATCCATTAAGCTTATTGCATGAGATGTCAGAAAACGCTGTAAGCAGGAATCAGAGCACCATAAATGCAAAAGCATTATAAATCTTACCTTTAAAAAAAGAAAACCAAGGAATGACTATGCAGAATAACAACATTTATTTTTATTTGTAAAGTCAATATTGCTACCTTGGTTAAAGAGCAGATAGTGGGAGTTATTTTTGGTTTGAACACTACTTAACCCGCTCTGCCTTGCTTTCAGATGACAAAGAAACCCCTCAGAGAGAGCTGGGATGATTATTGCTATGACTCTGAGCCGGTCAGTACAAGTTACCCGCGTCTTCTGTGTTGCTGGTGCACGGCTGCTGCTCACTTAAATTTGTTAGGTGCACCAAGACCTGAGCAGAAAGCAAAGTCAAATTAAGTTTATTCCCTTCCTCTGCCTTGCAGTGGTATTGCTTGTGTAATAGCTTGTGATCATACATATTTTTTTTCCCTTGCCCTTTTTTGGTTCCTTCCATCTGGAAAGCTTCTTCAACACTTGGATATGGTCATCTAGTTTTATCAAACTAAGTTTTTTTGTTGTTGTCGTTCCTTCTTGATATAAAACATGATTTGTGGAAACTGTGATTTGGCAACAATGTGAAAATTGAAATTGTTTCCCAATAAAACAACCTCTTGAAGCCCTAAGAGATGCATCAGTTTGTGATGGTTGTAGCAGTGTATCTGCTGTCCAGCTTCTAGGGGAAAAAAAAAAAAGACAAACCCAAAACCATCACTGCAATCATCTGCAAGGAAATCAAATCCTGCTATTATTCAGAACACAAAACCAATTCCTTCTCCTAAAATAGTTCAACTGACATGATCATCCTTTCCAAATGGAGTGACCCAAAAAAGGGAATGATGAAGCTTCTCCTCCTTCCCCAGCTCCTCTTCTGGTATGGAGTTGGAAGCAGTGGCTTCAGTTGGTGACATGCTTTGGATGTCTGTGTGTCCCATGATGGTCTCTGTTGGTTTTGTCTTGCACGGGGAAGCATGTTTCAGATCAGCTGCATGTTGTTCCTGCTAATTTTGCTGTGTGTTTAATGGTTATCGAACTCTAACTGATGCGTCTGGAAGAGTAAGAGGTAGTCTGTGAAAGAGTTGGGTTTCACTTGGGCTAAATAAGCATCTTAACAGCCAGATTTCAACTGCAAAATCCTTAGGAGGGGAGGAGGGAAGGGGAGTCTAACCCTCCCAAGTTTTAAAAATGTTGAATATTGTGTTAGCGTCCTTAGTACATGAGCATCCTTCATACCTGAGTGTCCTTAGAGGTCCTACAAGAGCAGGGAGTGAAGAACTGATGCTTTTTGATATACCTTAATACACTGTACTATGTTGCAAGGATCTTAATTGCTTAAGGAAATTGCTTAAGCAATGGGTTAGGAAAATTTACTGGAGGAATTAAAATTAAAACAAACTCCAAATTTGCCACTTTCTCCTGGAGGGGCCAATACTGCCCTGCTAGCTTAGGAGCTCGGGACCTACCGTGTTCCAGCAAAACGGCATGCCATTTAAATTTGACTATTTATCTGGTATTTTTTTTGCTCGGGATTGTTTTCTGTGATGTTGATGGTAAATCACATCTTTACTTCAGCTGATGATTCACTTTTAAACATACCCCGGACCTCTCCCCTTACCCATGGATTCAGCCCACTGCAGATGTCCATTTTATAAAGAAACTCTATTTATTAGATCTTCTTTAAACTTTCCATGGAAATCTATGCATTGCTTCAACATGACAATAGTAAGCAGGGGACCCACTTTTGCTTGGAAACTAATTGACCGGACAGAATATTAATGATGAACTTGGTCTGTGGGCATGGACTTTGTAATGCTTGCCTGCCCTAATAGCAAGGAAACTTTTTTTTTTTTTTTTAATAATTATCATCCATTAGGAAGCAGTACAGAGCTGAAACACTACAGAGAGTATTTGCTTCTAAGTAGATAATTTGCAAAAGGCCTTGCCATGTGGATTAATGAGTTTGGCAATTGTTATGTAAATCGTTAATTAAATTGCCTTTGGCATAGATTGTGCTACTTCTGAGTTGTCTATAGTATTTCGCTATTGACTCGTGACTTAATTTTGGATGAATGATGCCATAAAATGAAATTGTCTCCTGGAATGTGGAGCACCACTAAAAATCACACTTGGTATCTTTTAAGAAAGTTTTTAAAAAGACTTATTTGCAGAATTTGTGGATATATTATCATCCTGCATGCTCCAGGTCCCACCATAGTGAGCGTGAAAATTTCTCCAAGTTCTCCTCAGCGTATGTGTAGTGGCCAAGGAAGCCCGTTGGCCAAGGTTTGAGTTAAGAAGGACAACTTCTTATCCTGATACTTTATGTTGTAAATAATTCCATTGCTGATCCCTGATGATCTTTCTGATGTTTAGTATAGTTGTCTTTGTTGCGTTCTTTTAGATAAGGTGTACAGAGAACTTACAAGTCTGTTAAGATGAGTACTTTCCAATAGACTGTTTGACATCTCTAAATTCACTTTGTCTATGCAATAAATTGTTGTCCCTGAGGACCAGTCATAAAAAATTTTAGATTTTCTTTTCCAGTTGAACTGCTCTTTTTTAGTCTCCTATGTTGAAATAAATATCTTCAATAAGAATTTCTCCCTGTAATCAGTAGCTATCGCTGCAAGGATGCTGCAGAGTGGGATGAAGAACCTACCACTGATACAGTTCTGAGGCTTTAAATGGAGATGGGTGCTTTGAGACATGAAGCTGATGATATAAAATAACTTTATTCTGTATATCCTGTATTTATTCTGTATTTATAATTTATTCTATGTACTCTAAGTGAGCATGAGTGTCTTCTCAAGTAACAGTCATCATCCTCTGACTACTTGGTACCTGTTCTATGATGTTCACGATAGTATTCACGTAACTCTGTTTAGCGCAGACTTTCAGAATTAATTTGTGCATCATTGCTCATGTGGTAAATATGATTTACAGACAAATAACCAAAAGAAACTGTGTGGACACAACTGCTTAATTAATTGTCACTGCAACTGCAGCTGTAATTTTTAATTAACATACCTGGATTAACTTGTGAAAAGTCTCTATTTAAGTGTTAGTAAAATATTCTGAGGTTTAAGATAACACTGTATTGTGTGAAGCACAATAAACTGAGTTTAATTCAGAGATTTGGAATTTTTATAGGCAGCAATGGGAAAAAGTATTAAATATGGGCTATGAAGCGAGAGAATAATCAGTAATCCATGGCAGTGGGGACAAGCTGAGCCAAAGCAAAAGAAACTTGGCATTCATGGTTTGTATACTCATTCAAGGAACATTAATTTAACTGTATTCCCTAACTTTTGGTGGAGGACAATATTAGTTGGCTCTAGAACGTCATCGTATTTCCCTGAAAGTATCAATTATTGGTATCAGATTGGGGATTATCTGAAAAACTAAACTGTTCAGACACATTAGCATCCAAGAAATAGAAAACATGGTGGATTTAAAATTCCCACAATGCTCACATTCTTAGAAAACTTCTTGGTGATTAGAATAAAGTTAGTGAAAAATATATTTAAAGCTTTCCCTTTCCTGTACAGGATTTATTCACTGGTATTTTACGTGAAATTATGTGAATTCTATTTTAAAACTCAATTCTTCCTCTATAGTTCTAGGAAATCCTAATGGACCTAATTTAATGCAGAATAAATTGCCTCTAAATGTGTAACATAATTTCATATTGTTAATTCACATCATTTTTGTATGCTAATTATCCCACACTGATCAACTCTTGCCATACTGTTAGAATGAAGTGACTCACGTCTTGCGTCAGAGGTTAATCCTGGGAAATGAGGATGTATCTCCAGGAAAAATTAACTGAAGATATTATTTTGGAAAAGATATACCGATGTAGTCCTCTTTGATGTCCAGGCTATTCAAACCAAGGTATTTGTGGTGGAGATGTAGTGTCCTTTGAAAGACCATCTCACCATGATAGATAAAAATGCAGTACAGAGAAAAATGCTAGTGTATACCATAAATAATTCTTGTATTGAAATTCGCACTGTGCTTAGCTTTTCCATACAGTCCTTGTAGAAGCAGATGCTCCTAAACAGCTTGATTAAAAAGAAAAAAAGGAAAAAGAAAAAACAAAAAATAAAACTTTAAGAAGAATGCTAAAAAAAAAAATCAAACTTTTATCTTTCTGATACTTAAGAAGAAAAATTCTGCCTTGCCACTGGAGCTTTTATTGTCTTGCATATGGGTTTCTTGCTGTATCTGCTATGGTGTTGTGAATCCCCCTGCCCCTGGGCTGGGTGTTGAGTGTAATTAGCCATAGTTATTCCCCATAATGTTGATGGGGCCTCCTGGATATCTCATTTCCCAGTGCCAAACTGGAAATATTCTAGTCACCAATAAAAGGCACGGAAGTCACTAAATAATATTTATGAGTGTGGACTTTTCCATCTGGAGCTGTTCTGATTTAATTTCTTTCAGTGCTAAATCTTTCTGTTTGAACCCAACAGGACTGTTTTTCCGTGGAAGGGGAAGACTTGAAGCATGACTTTGAGCGGTTACAACTGGCCATGGAGATGGTGGGGTTTCTTCCCAAGACTCGCAGACAGTGAGTTTACTTTCCATAGTTTGAAGATTATATTAGTTAATATAACCTCCATAATCAGTGAGATAATTCATCTGACTTGAGCTCTACATAACATATCAGGCTGGTGAGAAGGAATAATTGGTGAGACACTGGAAGGACATTGCCCAGAGAAGTTGTGGGTGCCCCATCACTGGAAGCATTCAAGATCAGGTTGGATGGGGCTTTGAGTAACCTGAAAGATGCCCCAGCCCATGACAAGGCTTTAGACTAGAGGATCTTTGAAGGTCCCTTCCAACCCAAACTATCACGTGATTCTATGAATAATGACACTTGACCATTCATACAATAAAAGATTAAGCAAAATTTAAAGGTATCACAAAATCTGCCCATCACTGTAGTTAACAATTCTCTTTATGCAAATAGAGTGTTGGCAGGAAGTTGGAACCTTGAAGTATTTTTCAACTATTCATGAATAGTCATGCTTTACTCTGCATGTCATGAATCCAGTTCCTGCTTTCGTTAGAAATCCTGATTATTAGTCATCCTACTTAATCCTTTGCATGCAATTGCTGGTTGTGTAGACTTATTTCCAGCTGGCCTTCGTTCACTAACTCACTGGAAGTGCTGGCTGAAAAACCGGAAGACTTAGTTGGGTTGCAATACCACCTTCCATGGACTGCAAGGAATTACATGCTTCATATGAAGGTTGACTTCAACTAAAATCACAAAATAATTCCTCTCATGTTGATTGTTGGCTTGAAAGTCTTGTGTAGGTTTGAGTGAATTTGACAAATATATTACTAAGGTTAGTAACGGGTGTAGAAAAGTATGTATTGAAAAAATGACCAATGTGAGTATGATTTTGATGTCGTAAGTATTGCTGAAAAGCATCCGTAGCTGTAACACAATGAGAAATCTTGTGCTTTTTCGAGTCAAAATGTTCAAACAATAATTTAATTGAACATGGTTCCTTTCTGTCTGAAATCCTGGAGGTTTACGTGGGATCAGAAAATTACTGCTTTGTACTAATTGCACTTGAAACCCTATTCATCACCTTAGGTAAATGACATCTAAGATGCTATAACATAGAACATTTATTTTTTTTTCAACTGGGTGGATTAGCTCCTGTTCTTTTAGGCACCATTTTTCTCGCTTTTTAACATGTATCTGAGCCAGCAAATAGAAGCCTTTAACTGTGAGACATTGTCCTGCCTTCTGTTACAACAAGAAATTTTCACCCAGCTGAGAATCTTTTACATCAGCTTGTCCTTTATCCCTAACTTGAAAAAAATAATTATGAAATTAAGACTGTTTTTTCTCTACACATGGGTAAACCCAAGTATACCTACTTCTAGCATAAATATGTTACATGTCAGCGGGCTTCCTTATCTTTCAAGAATAAAGTTTCAGTGACAAGATTTTTCTGAAACCTGTTTAGGGTGTAGTAAGGGAGTTTAATTGATGGAGTGAAGCAATCAGTAAATTTCAGGACTGAGCAGAGGAGATTGTGACAGTAAATTCACACTTTTGATTTACTGTGTGATAATTTTCTTGGTGCATGAGTTCTTGTATTTCTCCAAGTGAATTTTACTTGTCAAAAATATAGTGTATTCTTTACTGTACAAGCAAATTTATTCTGCTTGGCCTTCTACAACTGTAGCGTGAATGAGTAACCACCTTCAGCTGAGTATAAAAAGGAAGGATATTTTAAGTATTACTGTATGTTTGTAGGTGATCATTTGTAGCAAAACATGAGGTTTCACCTTTGTGGAAGTAGTTACAGAAGAGAAATTTTTATGAGCCGGCAATATTTCTTGTGCCAGCAATGTGCGCTCACAGCCCAGAGGCCAATAACCGTGTCCTGGGCTGCATCCAGAGCAGCGTGGGCAGCAGGTCCAGGGAGGGGATTCTGCCCCTCTGCTCTGCTCTCCTGAGACCTCACCTGCAGTGCTGCCTCCAGTTCTGGGGCCACCAACATCAGAAGGACATAGACCTACTGGAGCGAGTCCAGAGGAGGCCACGAGGATGATGCGAGGGCTGGAGCACCTCTGCTGTGAGGACAGGCTGAGAGAGTTGGGGCTGTTCAGCGTGGAGAAGAGAAGGCTCCAGGGAGACCTTCTAGCGGCCTTCCAGTACTTGAAGGGGCTCCAGGAAGGCTGGGGAGGGACTTTGGAGAAGGGCAGGGAGTGACAGGACAAGGGGTGATGGCTTGAAACTGGCAGAGGGGAGATGGAGAGAAGATGTGAGGAAGAAATTCTTTGGTGTGAGGGTGGTGAGATACTGGCTCAGACTTCCCAGAGAAGCTGTGTCTGCTCCTCCCTGGAAGTGTTTGTGGCCAGGTTGGATGAGGCTTTGAGCAACCTGGTCTAGTGGGAGGTGTCCCTGCTGATGGCAGGGGGGTTGGGACTGGATGAGCTCTAAGGTCCCTTCCAACCCAAACCAGTCTGTGATTCTGTGATAATTGCATCCCTGTAATTCAGGATAAGGAATCAGTATCCCTATTTGAGAGATAAGGAAGACCTGGCTTGGAGAGGTGAAGGTGTGTTGCCCAGACAAGCTGGTGGTATGACTAGGAATCAAATTTCGTTTTATTCATTTTTTTCTCCCCGGAGAGTCTAGAAATAGGGACAAACAGAGTTTATAGCTGAAGTCAGCCATGACTCCATAGTCTCAAAGAACTACTTTTTTTGGGGGTGAGGATATAATTTAAAACTGACCAAATTAAAAAAAAAAAAAAAAAGGCAAGCTAAATTTACTTGAAGTGTAACATCTTTTCTCTGTCTCAGTATGCTTATATGTTATAAAAGCATTTATGCTTTTTTTATATAGGCTTCCTACCTGGGCCTAGACCTAAGAAGGTGATAAATACATGTGCCAGGGGACTAAGAAGGATCACTTGCATGGCTAAGTCCGGTTTCCCCCTTAATTTAGACAATTATATGATAGATATTTAATCTGGATGTCTAGATTACTCAAGGATTTTTTTTTTATATACTATGGGGTGCCCTTTTATAACCATGGATTTGATGTGTTAAATAATTTTCAAGAAAGCTGTACCATTGCACATTTAATGCTTGACTGAGTGAAAATATGTTTTACATGAGGCAAATTGGATGCTTCATTTGAATGTCATTTTTGAGAAAACAATTGGAGATTAGGGACATAAACTGCTTTGGATTGAAAATGAGAGGAATGAGTCAAATACGAAGATGGTACTTGGATGTTTGGGGATGTGGTTTGCTTCTTGATTGGCTTTAAGAAAAAAACTACTGACTGAAAATGAATTGTCTCTTTTTTCTTTAGAATTTTCTCTCTCTTGTCGGCGATACTACACCTGGGTAACATCCGTTATAAAAAGAAGACTTACCGGGATGACTCCATCGACATTTGTAACCCTGAAATACTACCTATTGTGTCAGACCTGCTAGAGGTAAGCCTTCACTTTCTGCCCTCTGATGTTCACACCTAATGAGCCACCTCTGTTTTATAATAGAATTTATTTCCAGTTTCACTGAAGAGTAAATTCTGTTGTATCACTGTTCATATGGGCTGTTCATGTTTGCCAGTAAAAAGTTACAAAGATTTTTTTAAGGGTTTTTTTCAAGTTATAAAGATTTTTTTAAGGGTTTTTTTCAAGTTATAAAGATTTTTTTAAGGTTTTTGTTTAAGTTATAAAGATTTTTGAGGTTTTTAATGTAGATTTTTTTTCTCCTACTTCGGGGCAAAGCTTCCCCTACTTCAGCTTTAGGTTCAATTGCCTGAAAATCCTATTTCTGTGATTAAAATTTGAAAGATTGCAAACCAGTCCTAGGTGGAAAGCAAACCTGCCATTTGATGCAGTAGTTTCTTCAATTGCCAACCATCAGCTCCTTCACCAAAATTCCCTGATGCTCCTGAAATCTGTTCCAATATTTGTACAAGAAACAAAGAGCAATTGTAAGATCATCAGCCCACTCTTCTGGTTCAGGTGATGGTCGTAGGAGATGCTGGGATGCTCATCGTGTTTCTCTGCCTGCTGTTACCCTGCCAGCATCCACAAAGATTGTATTAGAGATGATGGAGGATGCATCTCATCCCTTTAGTACTTAGTTATGGACCTGTTATCTAGTTCTTTTGTGAATTTGTTGATGTTATCTGCTGTTTCAGACCATTTACCAAAAGCACTTTGTCCTCTGCAAGTCACCGCTCTGCCAGTTGCATTTGGAAAGGGTTTGTAGTTCTCAACATGGATGGCTCTGAGCCATATCCGATTCTTTAAATCACTGCAAAAGCACTAAGTTCTTAGGAGAGCTACTCCATTAGCCCAAGTGGGTTATGAAGCTGTGGCATTACTTGCTCATGAGAAAAATCTTCATTTCAATGAGCCAACTTGTCCTGCGCTTGCCTTATGCATTCAAGAGCTGAACTCAACACCTCCTGACATGGATATAGGTGGCCAGAAGCTTTCCTTGCAGTCTCACTTTTTTTGAAATGCTCTACTCCAAAGGATTCTGAAATGTTATACTTGTAGTTGGCTAAAACAACTATTATTTGTATGCCATTGTGCTCGCTGGATGGTGTGGAAGGTTATTTTTTGTTAATTTTGTGATAGCATCAGAAGATAACTTGGCATTTTGCGTACACATGATGCTCTGTCCATTCCTTCCCTTAAATAATGGTTGTGCTATCTCACTACCTAAAGCACTCAGGAGTTGGCTCTCACAGATTTTCATAGCACTTCATTAATGCTTTGAATTTAGGGGGGGGAAAGCTTCTGTAAAATATGGGTATAAGCAGCTGGATGCTCTTTGCATCCTGGCCTTGGAGACTGCAGAAATAAACAGAAGGAACATATGAGTTTGGAGGAGAATGTTGTTGATCTTACCCTGTTAAAAATGGCCATAGCGAGAGTGCCAAGTCATTTAAGAAATAATTATTTAAAAAAAAAAAAAAAGTTTTGAATAAGAGAGTGATTTAGAGATCTGAAAAAGTTCCAGGCTTTGGGTCTTTGCCCTGACTTTCTTCTGCAAACTCTTCTGTAACTTCTGTGTGCTGTAAGGTATTGGGTTATTTTTTGCACGCGTACTTGTACTATGATGCACTGATTGAGCCATATAGATCCACCAGTGGCTTAGTGCCGTGGTCTGGTACAGCACAGAGCGTGGATACCATGCGCACTTGCAGATAGCGTCAACAATATGTTAAAAAAATTTAGAAAAATAAATTTAACATTACCTTTTTGAAAAAGTACAAGAATCTGGTGAAGCTGAGGAAAGTGATAGATTTCTGTTCATCTTGGTAATTCTTTTGCAAGCTAAATGACTGTGTACAGGATAAAATGCTTGTTAATTAGATCAGGACAATGCATATCTCAGGCAGGATTGTGTGAAATCCATTGCTGGGTTTGGGTAAGTGCTCGTCCTTTAAGTTGCATTTATGTAATGGTAATTTATCCATGGAATTGGAGATGTTGGTTGCCTCCAGTATATATATAACTCCAAAAGTATAAACTTTCCAGTAGACCCACACCCCAATTAACAGAAATAAAGACAATAATCTCATTTTCAGAGGAGGCTTGATTCTCATTCTGAAACGCTTGGTTTCTGTTTCTTTGCAAACCTTAAAAGAACTTGTAATGCTTATTTGGATTTGACCAAAAGGGAGGACTAAAGGGTTTAAACAGATGAAACATCATTACAAAGAGCATCTGTTGCACTTTATTCATTAGTTAACTACTTACAACTCTCCAAATGAAGTGTACTGAATTCTTCTCAGCCAGAGACCAAAAATATTGATTGAAACGTTTGACACTTTGTATTTTGTTTCATTTGCATAATTATTTTTGGCTTTTTTTTTTGTGGTCACTGAAGAGTATATAGTTTTGCTTTTCACGCCATTGTTGCTGAAAATATGAATTGGCTTGAAAAATGTTATTAATCCTCTCTCTAGATCTTGGCATTATTTGTTAAGACTGAAAAATCATCTTGGAATAAAAATAATATTAGTTGACAGATAGTTTAACTTCTTTTCATACAGTCACTACTGGGTGCTTGGCAGGATGGTCTTGAGCATAGCAAAATGATGGAAGAAACCAGCTCTGCTGTCATCTGATATTTGCAGGCAAAGACTTGAGGAGTGTTTTGCTTTGTTTTTTGTTTTTTTTTTCTCCTTAAATGACTCACTGGATTTGTTTGACCAGCCAAGAAGAGGGCATGCAGAGGTCCTCCTGCACAGCATCGATGGGGTGGTGACCTTAATGGGGAAGAGAGGACCAAACAGCCTGGCTGAAATGAAAAATTTAGGCAAAGCTAAGGTGCTTTCCCCCCTCCAAAGGAAAGTCTGGCCCAAATTATCATGAGCTTAGCTGGTTTACGTTAGAGCCTCTGAGCTTCTAAGGACAACTGAGACAATTTCCCTGCTTTAGCAGTTAATGCTACAACCCTGGACAACTGTCCTTCCTCTGTATAAGGAGATTTGTGTCCCTATGAAATGAAGCTAATATGCAGATTTTTTGAAGGAATCTAGGAGGAGAATATGATCTACGATGGATTTGATTTTTCTTAGATACCAACAACCCCATCCAATATGTTTTTGCTTTATTAAAACATTCAGACCAGTATTTGTTGAAAAAGCAAACTGAAATACAGGATTTTGGCCAGACTCTGCAGATCATTGTTTCATTTACAGTAAGACCCTGATTAAATTTTTTTTTTTTTTTTCAAGACTAGACATAGTGTGTGGATTACGTGAGGCTTTTGGCAGGTTTTTCATGGCCTTTGTTTAAACTCTGCTGAAATACTGTGCTGGAGCATGATGTCAAGGCTGCCTGATGGATCCAGCAGGCGTAGAGTCCTGTGCAAGTGCTGCAAATACCACAGGTCCTCTGCAGAAATCGTAGAGGATTGTGTAAAACTGGGGAAGAAGTGTTTCTGGGGAAAAGCTTTGAAGGCTCATTTGTGGGCTCATTAACAAAAGCAATCTATTAGAAACAATGTAGTGTCAGTTGACCTTAAAGAGAGTATTATTTTTTCCCATTAGAAGAGCAAGAACATTTTAATTGTGTACATTTATTAATACTGGTAATCATTTCTGTGGATCGAGCATTGAATTAGGAAGGCAAATTCTATCTTTGCTCAATAGAGCAGTTTTATATTCAATTTTTAGGCTTAGGTAACTGGCCTCATTGCAAATAAAGGTAAATATAAGTTATCAAGTGTCCTAAATTAGTTTTCTGTTAAAAAATTGTCTTCAGCCTCCCAGAGGGATCCCACAGATGTTGTGCTCATTCGTATGATAAACATCTTGGAAAGTAATTGGGGAGAAAAAGAGAGGTGAGGATTATGAAGCAGCCAGTGCTTGCATCCAGCCTTCTCTTTTGGATCCATTTTCCAGATAAAATTTTGGGGATCACAGAATTGTAGACTGGTTTGGATTGGAAGGGACTTCCAGAGCTCATCTAGTTGAACCCCCCTGCAATGAGCAGGGACATCTTCATTGGATGTGAAGCTCCAAGCCAGAACTCAAGTCAGATAACTTTCTGGTTGGTTGAAAGAAAGTCTGAAGAAAAGGTTCAGGTCTTTTTTCAAGAAGAACTGATAGAAATCTGAATTTACTGTTACTCCACGCCAGGCAGCTTTTGAACAAGTACTCAACAC
The DNA here is from genome assembly GCF_000700745.2 of Antrostomus carolinensis. Classification (NCBI taxonomy): domain Eukaryota; kingdom Metazoa; phylum Chordata; class Aves; order Caprimulgiformes; family Caprimulgidae; genus Antrostomus; species Antrostomus carolinensis. Next base: position 564 of record NW_010304544.1, on the reverse strand, counting down.
TGTAATCCCTTTCTCAAGTATGGGAGGAGAGACAAAAAGCGATGTTTTCTGTTCTCAAGTTGGTAATGATTCATTTTTCTTCAGCTGCTATAACATAATACCCCAGCATTACTGGAGAAGCAATCTCTGCCTGCCTTGGCTCCAGCCCAGCCCTTGTGGGAGCCTGCCGGCTGTCTGCTCCCTGCCACGCTCTGCTGACGTTTACAGCCATGGCAGCGTTACCGGTCATCCTTCACTGGGTTTTAGAGCTCTAGTCATCCAGCCCTCTCAGCATTGGTTCAACTTGCATGTGGCAGTGAAGTCTTAAATCTGTATTTTGTCCCTGTAATTAAGATATAAACTCTGGCTGTGTAGCCTTTTTTAAGAGGGAGAGCAAGACTTGCCCTTTAGCACCAGAAAGCAAAAATCCATGAAGCCTAACTTACAAGTGTAACTCCCAGGGCACAAAATGAAGAAATAAGCTGTGTTCTTCTCTTTGCTAATCTGCTAGGATGGTTTTTGTCTCTATTTTGCAGAATCCCAGAGTTGCCTCAATTGGAGAAGCCCTTTAAGATCATCAAGTCC
>NW_010304543.1:5334-13702 GCF_000700745.2 Antrostomus carolinensis | reverse complement strand
CTCACCTGCATTGCATTGCACGCCCCCTGCACACACCTCCCCACGGCACCAGCACGCTGCAGTGATATTTTCATGGGCACCTGGGATGGAGACTCACGGTGTCACCCAGACATAACCCAAAATCTCCAGATGTGGGTTATCGACCTTCCCAAGCTCCCCTGGATCTGTACAGGGCACTTAAAACATGGGCTGGGCAACTGTGGTGGCTTCACCCACAGCGTAAGTCCTTGCAGTCCTCTACTCACTCCCCTCACCCAGTGAGATGGGAAGAGAAACATGACAAAGGGGTCATAGATCAGAATAAGGATAGGAGGGTCTCACTCACCAGGGATGGGCACGGGCAACACAGACTCAACATGGGGAAGAAAATTCCATTTAATTCGTTATCAATCAGAGTGGATAATGAGATATAACAACTACATCTCCAAACACCTTCCCCCCACCCCTCCCTCCTTCCCGGGCTCCAATCACTTTGCTCCCCCTTTCTACCCCTGCAGCACAGGGGACAGGGAATGGGGGTTCAGTCAGTTCATCTGCTGCTCTTTCCGGGCAATGAGATCCCTCCCATGGGCTAAAAGAGTCCAGGGACAAAGTGTTCCAACACGGGCTGACCATGGAGTCATGGACCTCTCTGGGCACAGCTCTGGCTCTGGCATGGGGACATCCACAGGGTGCAGATGGGTCTCCTGTCCAGTGCATCTCCTCCCCTTGCTCTGGCATTGAGCATCTCTGGGGTCTTCTTGCTCAACAAAGCTCTCCACGTAGTCACAGCTGCCCTTGGGCAAAGCCTCCTGCTCCAGCGTGAAGTCCTCCATGGCCTACACATGGATATCTGCTCCACCATTGAACCTCCATGGGCCACAGAGGATCCCCATTTATCTCCTGCTCTTCTGGTGCTGATCTGGGAGTCTGAGGTTCCCTGCCTCCACTGCTCCTCCTCTTTCCTCATGTCCTGGATAGTTTTTGGGGGTTTTTTTGTTGTTCAGGCCCATGGTCTCCTGATGGCTCTCTCTTTCCTTGCCAAACTGGTTCTTCCTCTCATAAATATGGATTCACAAAGGTGTTTCCCTATTGATAATCCACTCATGGGCTGGAAGTGGGTCCATCTCGGAGCCAGGGGAGATTTGCAAAGCTTCTCATAGGGGCCATCACTGTAGCCCCTTCCCCCACCACCAAAAACCAGCCCCTCCACACAGAAACTCACCACAGGAACCTATGGGTCAGTCACCTTCTCCTCTGGGTGTCCTGTCCATGCACCCAGGAGCCAGCAGAACTTTGCCCACAGTCCAAAGGGGGATGCTGTGAACAACACCCTTGGGTTGGCCCAGTTATTAATGCCCCAAAAAGGGCTTTTCCAGCTTAAACCTAAAGTTTATCACTTTGGATGAGGTTGTGCATCTTTGCAGCCCACACCAGGTCCTCCTCCCAAGACCAGGAGATGCTGCAAGCGAAGCTGGCCTCATGCCAAAATAAACTGCAATCAAGGGTCCTATTATCAACGAGTCTTCATCATCTTGGCTTAATTGCACGGGTGGCTGCTCATCATCCAGTTCTAGGAGCTCAAATCCACCCTTGTGTAATAGCTGCAATATATCCAGAGGCAGATATCCATCAACCGATCTCACCCGAGACCAAACGTCTACACCACCCCAGGTTCAATCCAAGGGGGAAGCCACAAGCCCCAGTTAATCAAGGAATAAGCAGCTGGAGTGATTACAGTGTAGCAAAAAAAACCAACCCCAAAACATCTGGAGCTCCTGTATTAATACTGAATAAGCAAACAGCTGGAGCAGTCACAGCACAGTGAGAACAGCTGAAGCAATTAGAGCTGGAAAAGAAATTGGCCGGAGCGTGAAGCTGGGTGCCCCGGGTCGGCCAGGCTCAGGGTTGGGGATATGGAAAGTGCTGACGTGTAGAGAAAGGTGCCAAATTTAGGCTTTAGAGACGAAAACAGGAGCTGGAGATCCTCCCAGCTCTGCTCCAGCTTTGCTTTCCAACCTGGGACAGGGGAGCGATGAGCAAGGAACACACAGAAGCTGCTCGTTTCGGTGGGTCCCACGTCAAGGCGAGTCCCACACAGGAGGATTTCATGGCACGCTTCTCCTTGGGGGTCATCCAGGAGGTCTGGAGCCAACCAGATCCTTTGCAATTATCAATTCTGCCACTTTAATTGCTGATTCTTGGTGCTAAAAGTGCTTCGGTGACTCTGCAAGAGCCAGTGATGCTCCAGCCACACTCAGCACCCAACACCCACCCCCGGGGCGCAGCGGCTCCTTGCACCCCACGCAAGGACCCTCCACAGACCAGGATGAGACCTCCTGGTCCCACCAGCCACAGGACCAGTGGTCAGAGCAGCTGCACTTGGGGGCTGCCCAGATGTCCATGAAGGCAGCTGAGCTGTCCCAGCACACAGAAGAGATGGTGCTGGGGCAACAAAGAGGATGTGATGAGGGGACAGAGACAGCGGATGTGGCCCGTCGCTGATGGGTGGCACTGGAGACACGGAGCCAACTCTACCCTGTACATCCTGTCATGTTTGCTGGGTCTCCAGATCCCAAAACAAAAATGATGAGAAGGATGGAACAGCCCTGCTGTAAGGACAGAGTTGGGGTTGTTCAGCCTGGAGAAGAGAAGGCTCCGGGGAGACCTTCTAGTGGCCTCCCAGTACCTGAAGGGGCTCCAGGAAGGCTGGGGAGGAACTTGGGCCAAGGGCAGGGAGTGACAGAACAAGGGGTGATGGCTTGAAACAGGAAGAGAGTAGATTTAAATGAGATGTGAGGAAGAAATTCTTTGGTGTGAGGGTGGTGAGACACTGACCCAGGTTGCCCAGAGAGGTGGTAGAAGCCCCATCCCTGGAAACATTCAAGGTCAGGTTGGACGGGGCTCTGAGCAACCTGATCTGGTTGAAGATGTCCCTGTAACTGCAGGGGGTTGGACTAGATGACCTGGAAAGGTCCCTTCCCACCCAAACCATTCGATGACTCAATGATTCTATGAAAATGACCCAAGCACTCTGCTGATGGAGAGCTGCAGCCGGGGAACACAGTGCAGGGTAAGGCCATGTATGGGAGATCTCTCCACTGGTCCCAGCTGCAGGACATCCTCGGGAAGGGCTGGGCAGGAGCAAGAGATGCCAAAAGCCAGGAGCCCTGGAGCAACGCTGGAGCCTCCAGCGAGGACATCAGCCCCACTCAGGTGATGGCAGCGGGGACCCAACCCCAGGGCATGGCCAGGATGGGGAGAAGAGAAACAGCTCAGCTGTTCAGGAGCAATGTTGCTGCCAAATAACCAGCACCAGACACCCCCTATCAACACACACTCATCCACAGAGCTCGACTGCACCACATGAACCCACCCAAGGGCACGCTGAACTGGTGAGGAGCACTGGGAAAGCCCAGCAAAGCTGTACTGGGCTCCAGTTAACAGCTCTCACCCAGAAATGGAGCAATGGTGGATTAAACAGCGACCGAGCAGATGAGAGATGTGACCCCAGCACAAAGCACTGATTGTTTTAATTGTTAGTTATTGTTATTGCTGCTGGGCTTCAGTTTCACGCTAAGGGACGAATGAGGAGGACTCGTGCTGGGATCAGCACCAGTCAACGCTCACAGCCTCTGCCAGACTGAAACACTCCCGCTTGAAGGACAAGGGCAGCATTTCTGCAGTGACATCCCCATCTGGTCCTCCTGTCCCCAGAACCTGCTCCCAGCATTTCCCTTCCCTGGCCACCATCCATCATTGTCCCTTTCTCCTGCCTCCCCTTGCACAGCCCTGGGGCTACAACAGCCTTTCACCTCCCTGTTAGCCCAATGGCCACAAGAGATATTCCCACCACGCCATGGACATGCACTGTGCCACAGAGTCCTATTTTGGGGGACGATGCACCTCCTGAGCAGACTCACCATCTTCATCCGTCTGGAATACCACCTCCTTGCCCTCTTTGCGACCCTCAGGGTTGGAGAGGATGAGTTTGACGTGGATGTTCTTGTAGGGCAGCAGGTTTTTGATGGTGTAGCTGTTGATGTTCCGCTCCATCTTCACGCACTCCCGGAAAGTTTGGTTGTGGCCGGTGCCCACGAAATAGCGGTAACAGAGGGAGACGGTGTAGGTGTGACAACGGGTCAGGTTGTAGCCCAGTGGCTCCCACTGCAATGTCAGCTGCCTGGACTGGATTTCGGAGAAAGCCAGACCTTTGGGGGCCCGCATGGGCTCTGTGGGGGAAGTGAGATGGGGAGAGATGAGCAATGGAAGCAAAACATCTCCTGGCTTTGTGTGTGTTACCAGGGAAAGCCCTTCTACAGCGTAGGAGTGAGATGGGAGGGTGTGGAGAGCAACCCTGACCCCAAAACTGGGACCAGCCCCAGCACAGGATAGAATCATACTGGTTGGAAAGTACTTGGGTGATGGAGCCCTGGGACAGGCTGCCCAGAGAGGGTGTGGAGTCTCCATCTCTGGAGATGTTCAACACCCACCTGGATGTTTTCCTGTGCAACCTGCTCTGGGTGACCCTGCTTTGGCAGGGGGGTTGGACTGGATGATCTCCTGAGGTCCCTTCCGACCCCACCAGTCCGTGATTCTGTGTAAGGCCAGGTTGGATGAGGCTTTGAGCAACCTGGTCTAGTGGAAGGTGTCCCTGCTGATGGCAGGGGGGCTGGAACTGGATGAACTTTAAGGTCCCTTCCAACCCAAACCATTCCACTATTCTATGAAAACCAGGCACTGGAGAATTATCTACAGCTCCTTCTGAGGAGGCAACAAGATGGGAACCTCACTGGGACAGCCAAAGGGCTCATTCTCAGGGACAGCAGTCCTGAGATCTGGGGATGCCCTGACTCTGCAGCCCTGTGGGAGGGGAAGCAGCCATCTCCTGACAGCATCTGCCCAGCTCCAGGGATGGAAACCAGCCACGTGGCAGCTGCTCACCCCGTGTATCCCATTGCTGGGCCTTCCTGCAATGAGATCTCACCCAGCTACTGCTGACTGTGATCAGCAAAACCCCACCATCCATCAGGGCGTTTTCAGGCTGGACAGATGTTCAGCTCCTCACATGGGCTGATTGTGTGGGCTCAAGATCCAGCATCACCCATACACCCATCTACCCCCCAGCCATGATCACATCCTGGGTTTAATCAGCGATCCCTCCTGAGATGCCACACACAGCCGCTAAAAAGTCAATTAAAAGCTGATCTATCAGAGGAGCAATGCTTGAAGCTCCTGGACTCTGGTGACAAATGCTCTCAGCACCCATCCAGACCCAGATACACACCCTGCCTGGGGCTCAGGGTGACAGGTGACCTTGTCCAAGGCCATCTGGGGTGGCAGGGGACCTTTGCTCAAGGCCACCCAGGGTGGCCAGGATGCAACATGGGACCCACCTGCACACTTGGTGCGGCTGATGAGGGGTGGTCCTGGTTTGCCAGTTCCCCCCTCGCCGGGCCGGGTGAGCAGGACACTGATCTCATACTCTGTGTCTGGATCCAGGTGCCAGAGCTTGTAGGTCTGCATGTTGACAGCATGGACCTCCGACCAGGGCCCCGAGGTCATGCGGTACTCGATCTCTTTGCGCACGATGGGGCCGTCGCCGATGATGGAGTTGGTGTTGAGCTGGATGATGAGGTAGGTGGAGCCGGCCCGGAGCAGCTGGGGAGGTGCAATGGGTGTGGGAGGCTCTGGAAGAGAGTGGAGAAGGGGCAGGGGGAGCATCCCCTTCCAGAAGCAGCTCCACAACATCTCCAGCCCTGGAGCCAGGCCAGCACTGGCACAACCACAGCTACCACCACTGATTTATATTTCATTTTTCTTCACTAGCTACAGTCAGGACATTCACAATGCCTCTTCCCAAACAAACCCATCACCTTGGGACTGCAGGGCATGGGACAAACTTGTGTCCCCCACCCAGAGGACATGGGGATGGACACCAAAGGATGGGAGGGCACCATCCACTCTTTAAACTTCAGCCCGTGCACACACCCTCCATTGCTTTTAGCCAGGCTCCAAAATAGGGTTTCATCTGATCAAACCTTAATTATCTTTATAAGAGACACTACCCAGCATGGTGCTGTGCAGTTCCACCATAATTAATTAACTCCCACCTACTGCAATCAAAAATAAATTATCTAAGGCCACCCAGAAAGGTAGTTTCCTGGTTCTATTTCAAACCATCTGTATGTAACGATTCATTGCCAGCATTAAACTGTGATCCCACCACCCTGAGCGTCCCACCACCCTGAGCGTCCCACCTTCCTCTTCCTCTGCAAACAGAGGAGCAGAAACAGCCCATCCATGACCCAGAAACTCGGGGGGCAACAGCACCTCACCCACCTTTCACAAGGAGCTCAGCAAAATTAGAGACACCAGAGCCACGGCTGGACTGGGTGACACAGCGGTACAGATCCTGCTCCTCCTTGGACACCTCGTCCAGCTGGAAGGTGGCCAGGAAGCGCCGGTGGCTGATGTGCTTCACAGAGGCAGCAGGGACCACCTCACCGCTCTGCCTCTGCCCCATGGGGAGAGACAAGACGTTACCAGGAGCCACGGTGTGACATCCAGAGCCACCAAACGTGTCCCCAGATGACATCTTCTTAAAAGTAGAGGGGGGTTGCCCTTCTCCCCCCCATGCCCAGCAGTGTCTTCTTGCAAAGGGGAGGCACAGAGGTGTTGCAGAAGCGATGCATGAGGTTGATGGTGGAGATACTAGTTTCACCACCACCATTGCTCACCTGCATGAGGAACCTCTCAGCCTCGGCAGCCTTGCCAGCAGCCACGCACTGGAAGGTGGCATTCTGCCCCGCGTTGACCTCCACGTCACCCAGGCGGGAGAAATGAGGTGCTTTCGCTGCCGAGGGACACAAGTATTGGCATTGCTGCAAAAATCCCATCACAGCCCAAAAGCCCAGCTGGGATGCTGGGGCTGGAGATGAGCTCCAGAGAGTTCAGTCCCCATCCTCATAGCCCAGCCAGGATCCCACCCCAGCAAGCCCATGGTGAAGATCTTGGGTAGGATCCCAAGCCCAGAGTCAGGGATTTGTCCCCATACATCCAGGGAGGGATGGACCTTCCCTCCTGCCACCAGATGCAGCCTATGGGGTTGATAGAAGGGGACAAGTCTCCTACTCCAGCCTGGAAGAAATAGCTGGTGATCCTCAACAGCCAATGTGTTGGGACAGGCTGGGAATTCAGGTCCCCACCAGCATGGGTGGCCCCTCTTGATGGGGATGCTCAGGTCATACATTCAGTCTGCACTTCTCCAAGGTTTTACAAAAACTTGGTGATGGGGATAGAGAGGGAAAAAAGAGTCCTGGAGGTACCCAAGGAGATGGAGCTCCATCAGCCCAAGTGACAACAGGACACTCAGGTGCCACCAGACTGCACCTTGGCATTAGTCCATAAGTTCTCCCCAGGACCATCCCAATGGGCACCAGCTCTGAACTCCGCTGCCCAGCCCACCTCAGCAGCACCCACTCCCCCACCATCCTTCAGGGTCCCCCACCCTCAGGTCCCATCCCCTGACACTCACAGCATGGATAATTCAAGAGCAAAATGTCATCCAAGCCAAGATATCCCCTGCGCTCGCTGGAGACCACGGCCTCAAAGAGGACCTGCAGCACCAAGCAGAGGGGTCACCCATTGCTGAGGTGGTCCAGGTCATGCAAGGGGTGGGGGTCTACACCATGCAAGGTGGGGGGTCTACTAGGGGCTCACCTGGTACTCGTTGGGCCAGAACAAGCTGACCGCCAACTCTGCCTGGTGCCACTGGCGGCCATGGGAGCCCGAAGCATTCCAGACAGCGCTGCCCACCGGACCCCCCGTCACGCGGACGTAGGCGCTGAGGGTGCCGGGGCTGTGGCCATCCCGGCTGTACATGAAGTAGCTGAACTGGAGGCAGTGGGTGTCATTCTCACTCAGTGCCTGGAACAGCAGGTGAGCTTTCTGGCCCGGGGTGTGCTGTGAGGAGTTCACCATCAGGTAGGAGCCTGTGGCGGGAGGGAGAAGGGAGGAGAGCACAGAGTAATCCCCTTGCTCTGTATCTCCAGAGCTTTGTCAGCAGGGATGGAGAAGGTGGAGGATGCAGGACTGCAAAGATGCACATGACCCAGCAATGATGCTCAGGTCCCATTGGGTACCAGTCCATACCAGTCCATGGGGACATGCAGGACAGGAGCCAGGACCTGGGATGGAGTCAGTGTTGGATGCCTATACGGGCAGCAGTCCCAAAGTGGGACCTGGTCTCTGGGACAGGAGGGAAGGATCAGACCCGCTGCCTCCAGGATGAGCTGGTCCCCCCAGGACACCAGAGTCGATACTGGGCACTGGTGAGGCCACAGCTCGAGTGCTGGGTTCAGTGTTGGGCCCCTGACTCCAAGAAGGA
>NW_010304543.1:619-5054 GCF_000700745.2 Antrostomus carolinensis | reverse complement strand
CTGGTCTAGTGGAAGGTGTCCCTGCTGATGGCAGGGGGGTTGGAACTGGATGAGCTTTAAGGGCCCTTCCAACCCAAACCAGTCTGGGATTCTATGGCAAGAGGAAAAGGCCCAGTTGGCGCCGAGTTTAAACTGTGCTCAGCTGGTGCTCACAGGGGGGAGGAAAAACACTCAACAGCGTAACGAGCATCAGCACCACAGCTCTCCGGGATGCCCACCCAGCTCCCCACCACCAGCACCTGCTGGTACCCCACCTCCCATCACCCAAAATCCCCACCAATGAAACCAGGAGTCCCAGCACTTACCCCAGTGCCACCCTAAAGCCAGATTTATGGGACTGGCAGGATAAAAATCCCAAAAGAGATGCCAAAGGCAGCATCCTTCCCTGCCCCACACGCTCCATCCCAGGCAGTCCCGAGGCAGGAGGGGGATGCAGGAGTCCCAGCTGCCCCATCAAACCCTCCCCATCACCAAAGACGAGGGGATTATTAATATCCCGTCCATTTTAATAAGGGCAGAAGCTGTAAGTAACAAAACTGGGCCGTTTATTCAAGTCTGCCATTGTTTTCCTGACAGCAGACGCTTAATTATTAATAGCTTTCACCGCCAGTTAATTTAAATGAATTCACATCTTTTCCTCCCATTGGTTCCTAGTGAGCTGGCACCAAAAAAAGCCTAATAAAGGCAGAGGGAGATCATGGGGGGCACCCATCTGTCCCCCCCAGCAGGTGGGAGTTGCTCCTGGGGTGACCCCAAAATGCCTGAGGGGATCCCAAGACACCCAGGGGGTCAGAGCATCAGCTGAGGAGATGATTTGGGTACCACATCGTGTGCATCCTCCAGAGATGGGAGCTGGGGCAGGGGAAAGAAATCACCAAAAAAGCAAAATTGTCACCATGTCACCAATTCACGTGGCCACCCAGTGCTCCCAGTCTGATATTCAGGGTGAAGTGTTGGGTTCGTAGTTGGACTCTATGATCTTAAAGGTCTTTTCCAGCCAAAATGATTTGATGATGTGATGATTGATGAATAACAATTTATTTTCTTGGAGTCAAGCACAGCCACATTTCACAGACAGAGGGGAAGGCACTAGATCCATAATTCCTCCTGATTTTTTGTTGTGGGTTTTTTTTTTTTCCTCTCATTTCCCCCCAGCACAATTATTTCTGCACTAACGAGATCAGCTCCGTTTGGTCCAGGCAACAGCAGGAGAGACTGAACATTAACCCACCCCGTGCCAGGGGACATCTCCCAAAAGCCACCTCCACACACTCAATCCTTCGGGCTCCTTCTCGTTCAGGAACACAGACCCTTCTTCCTCCCCTCCCTTTAAAAAACAAAAAGCCAGAGGATGAAAATAGAGACCAAGACTAAAATTAAACCACTGACAAGTTATTTTAGAAGATGGAGAATGTCCATTAATGTCATTTGGGACCAGGGACACCATCGGGTGACAATCCACCCACCCATCGCTCATCCAGCCGGGTTTCATTAGATGCTATTTTCCCCCCCCTTAATTTTCTTCCCGGTGTTGCTGCATCAGAAAAACCCAGCTCCTACCACTTGTTTTTGTGCTAATTATATCCTCCTCGCCCAGAAATGCCTGGTTCCAGCTTCAAGGCCAGGATTTGAGTTGTTTTGGGGGGGTTTTTTTGGTGAGTTGTTGTTTTTTTTCTTAAGGCAGGAGAAGCAGAGGTCCTTGTCCCTGTATTGGGGTGCTGCATCCTGCATTGGGGTGCTGCATCCTGCACCAGAGCATCCCCTGGCACGGATGAGGTGCTTGCAGAGAGTTGGTTGGGGGGTTACAAACTCCCTTGGCAACCCGTTTGGTTTTTTGCAGGGGATGGTTTTGGTTTTCAATTAGGTGGTTTTTTTTTTTTTTTTGAGTTGTTTTTTTAAATGCACCCCAATATGGCTGGAGGGTTACAAACTCCCTTCAGCAGCCCCTGGGTGGGTTTTATTTGGTTTTTATCATTATTTTTTTTAACAGCAGATGGTTTTGGTTTTCAATTAGGGTTTTTTTTTGGTTGTTTGGGGTTTGGTTTGCTTTGCTTTTTAAATGCACACCAATAAAACAGCAGCACAGCCCCATCTGGGTGCTCCTACCAGTAGCACTGACAGCTCCAGGAGACAGGGGGAGAGCCTGCTGCTGACAAAAGGGTGACAAGGGGGTGACAGCTTGCACACACACACATACTGCCACTACCCACCCCACGGGACACAGTCCCATCACAGGGCACCAGCCTGCTCCTCCCTGGTCTCTTGATCCAGCCAGGATGCTCCAAAGGATGCTCCTGGGGGGCTGCACAGCTCCTCCCAGGGTGACAGAGCAAGGACCTGGGGGACACCAGACCCCTTCCACTTGTCCCCTGTTAATCCATCACCGCTGCCAGGGTCCCCCCTGAGCCTCCACCCCACTGGGTGCTCAGTTTCCATCAGGATCCAGCAGTTTTCCCAGCCAGGACAAGGACAGAGCTGCAGCAAGAGCTCTGCAAACTGCCAAATTCCAGTTTTTAACAAGCTTAGCTTAATTCCTGCCAGCAAAGCCAGGGATGGGGATGGACAGGAGGGGACATCCCAGCCCTGCTGCATCCCAGAGCCAGGTGGGGACAGGCAGGACCATTCCCAGCAGCCAGAGGGTTGATGCACTATCACTATGGGGTTATTTTCCTTTTGAGCCTTGTCCATATGATGGCATTACAGAAAAAAACCCCAAAAATCCAACAAAAAAACACCTCACAGTGGGGAAAATAATTTCCCACAAAATAGGAGCCAGAGAAACAGCCCCAGGACATCCTCCAGTTGAGACTTCAAACCAAAGAACAAGATTCAGGGGCACATCAATACCATGCTTCACTCGTTAAATCCTCCCTCTGATCCTTCAGTTTAAGGTCAGTTTGAATTGAGATGCAGGTCCAGGCGAGCTCTCACCCTCCTTTGTCACCACGAATGACAAATCAGCCTCTCCATGTCCCCCACCCCAGCTGGGCTGCTGGAGTATAATTTAATTTAGTTTTCAGGTTGGTTTTTAGGGAAGAGCCTAAGTGCTCTGTAGAGAAAGAGAAAAGACTCAAAAAGCTCTGAATAATATTTCATTCAAAAAACAAATGAAAAGAGAAACACGTTTCCAGTGATGCTCCCTGAGGAAAAAACATCCATTTGTTACGCAAAAGTCGACGATGAAATTCAAGCTGTAAAATCAGCCCGGAGGGGCTGTGCACAGAAAAACTCACACCCATCCCACAGCCCTCACACAGGGTCTGCAGATGGATTTTCCCCACTTGTAGGATCATCAGCTCTTCCCTGGGATTCAAAATCTTTGAGGATAACTTGGCATCTCCAATAACCTTAGCTATGAATCTGAGAGCAATGAGCTCCAAAGGATTTTCCCCTCCAGCTTCAGGCTGAAGCCCTGCTCACTCGCAGGGAAGGAGCAGTTCTCCCAGTCACACTGCCCTTCCCAAGGATCCTGCCTGCATCCCTCTGGGAACAACCCAAAACCATCCAGCAAGGAGAGGAGGAAAGAACCTGCTCCTCTGTCTCACCAAGTTTTTCCTCCTACATAATCACCAGAGATAAAAACCTCAGCTCTGCCCCATGCTCCAACCTGAACCTGCCCCATCCAAACTCAGGGCTTACCCTGAACACCCTGTTTTATTCAGATACTCCTTAACTAACCTCAACTTGTGTTTAAACCCCAGGAGCTCAAGAAATCAGCCTGATTTCACTCCCCTGCTCCATCCCTGTCTGCTGGACCACCCCACCCCACCCAGTCCCCAGCTCCTCAAACGGCTTTGGGATGTGGCCAAATCCTGCAAGCCCTGGGATGCTGAGCAATGCCAGGTGCTGGGGAGCACAGCACATGCTGTCCCACCTCTCCCCAGCTTCAAAACAGCAGGGCTTCGAGGAGATGAGATATTACAGAGTCTGAAGGCAGATGTGGACCAGTCTGGTGATGCTTAGGGGAGAGCAGGAGGAAAGAGCACCCAAAGCACCCAGGGAGGGTTATTTCGGTGCAGACACCCATGGTGCATTCTCATACCTGCCTTAGCCAGCTCCATACAACTGCTCCTTGAGAAAAAAACAACAATAAAGAGCTAACAAATAATAATAATAATGATTGCAACGTGGGAGAGGAGACCCCATCCGTGGGAGAGGAGACCCCATCCGTGGGAGAGGAGACCCCATCCGTGGGAGAGGAGACCCCATCCGTGGTCTTTAGGTGAACGAGAAACAAGTCAAGAAGGGAGAAGAGGAGGAAAAACAACCCAAACCAAACAAGGAAGCAAAACCATCCGTGGGAGAGGAGACCCCATCCGTGGTCTTTAGGTGAACGAGAAACAAGTCAAGAAGGGAGAAGAGGAGGAAAAACAACCCAAACCAAACAAGGAAGCAAAAAAGAAAGAGGGATGGAGAGGTGGAGGCGGGGGGGCAG
>NW_010304543.1:0-592 GCF_000700745.2 Antrostomus carolinensis | reverse complement strand
GGGTGGCCAGCAGCCAGCATCCGCTCCAATAAATCCTACGCTCCTTCAAACTGGCTGATCTCCAATAAAAACTCATTTTAATCTAAGACCACGAGACTCCTTTGGAAATTGCTCCCTGGAGAGGCCCCGCTGCTGTGAAATGCTCCTCATCCACCGAGCTGCTGGGGGGACCAGGAGGGGTGATACGGCTGCAGGAGCCTCATGTGCAGCTCCCTGGGTATACTGGGGTGAAACTGCACAAGAATGGGGTCCCTGCACCCGCTGGGGGCCCTGAGACCATGAGCAAACAGTATCTACCTGGTCGCAGGGGAGCTCCCAGCTATGGGACAAGCACCCCTTTGGGCATCACCACCGAAGACGGGTGCTCTTCCTTGGGGGCTGGACCCTACAATGCTCCATGCTCCCAGCTCAGCCCCATGGCATCCCACCCAGGACGGTTGCATCCACTTCCTCATCAATTCTTGAGTTTATTTCTTAAATTTGCATTCACATAAGCCCCCACCTCTTGCTAACTCACCATCATTTCCTCGAGCAGCCCCACTGTACCTCACCTCTTGTGGTGCTGTCACTGGGCTGGCAGCCAAACTCAGCT
>NW_010304542.1:0-7767 GCF_000700745.2 Antrostomus carolinensis | reverse complement strand
ATCTAGATAGACCACATCCACTGCTTTGCCAACACTATAGCAGCTACTTATTAACTGCACAAGATATTTCCCAGTTTCCTGTTGTAGTCCACCGACACATTGAAGCTTCAAGCAAAGTAGCTTCTTGAAAGTCCATTTTTATTTACCTTTAAATTTTCTTTAGTAGTCTGGCAATTAATCAAGCAATTACCCCTCATATATAAGAACTAAAATAGCTGGGTTTTTTGTGTTTTTTTGTTTTTTTTTTTAATAATTGCCAAGCATCTTACATACTAGTTGTATAAAGGTGTAAGTCTGCCTATTTTTATTCAAGCTGACTGTTTCTGGAAAGTTGGTATCTAATCAAGGCTGAACCCCTATTATGAGTTGGAGTATGCACATCACTGCCAATCTGAAAGTGCTGATGACTGATTTCTGGCTCAGGTGCACACTGGAGAGGTTACTATCATACAGTTTTCAACATTAAATCCAAATATCTGAAAGAAAATATGCATATTAAGTCGATGATAACTAAATATCAGTGAAAACCATATTATTCATGAATAGTTCACAGGAGCCAGAGCCTCCTGAGTATCTTTGGGCCCTAGTATTATCAAGAGATTATCATCTTGCCAGTAAGACCTGCCCAGTCAGGTACATTTTCTGACTGCCACCACGCACAGCTCATGAAGGCAAGAACACATGAACACTATTTCTGCACATTAGCTTTGCTTGAAACAGTAACTGTTACCAGACCAAATTACTGTAAAAATTCTTAGTCCATGATCTGAAATAGTACTGCAAGCTAAATCTTTTTTGGCAGAATAACTGCCTGCAGAGCTTTGATGTCTGATACCAGCATGTCTGGCCAGCCTCCCCTCCTGGACTGCAAAGGAATGAACAAGCACACACACACACAAAAAGCACACTTGCTTTCCAATCCAAAAGACTGCCTGGATGATCAAAGAAGTTTTAGTGGTGGAAAATTAAGTAGTCACATTTTTGCACAAAAAAACATTTTGTGTGGAAATAGTTTCAAATAAATTTTCCACTAGATTCGTACACACTCTCTGATATCAGAGAAGTAAAAAAAAAAAACCCAACCAAATAAAAACCCAAACATTAAAACATCCCACAGCACAAAACTAAAGCATCAATAATTCTTCCTTAAATAAAGGATCTGGCAAGAGATACCAGAAAACACTGACCAAATTTTTTCAAAGTCTATCTATTTCTATACATAGGTATAAATATATACAAGAGGCACAGTTCAAATAATCCAGAGAACGTGCCAGGAGAGGGGACGCGCCTCTCCTTCACCATTCAGACCATGATGGTTGTGCTCAAGAACCTCATTTAAACAACCAGGAAAAGCCATGCTATTAGCTTAAGTCTAAGAAATGTGCATTTGTCTTGATATCAAAGCTAAGGGCTGTCAGGCTGCTGTTGGTTGGGCAAAGCACTAGAAATCATGAAGGCCTCACGCTATTACTGCTTAAGCTCAACTAAAACTGCCTTCAGGGTGGATAATTCTGAATATGAACAATGACCCTGTAAACTTATTTGCCCTAAAAAAATACATGGGCTCCATATAAGAGCATTTCAAAGATCTCCCTGCTTTGAAGTCATGGGCTGAGTACTCAATAGTCTTTGAAGAAAGCCTGATCATGAGCAATTTTAGAGCCAATTAAACTGTAACAAAGGATCTGGATAACCATGGTCTCAGGAACCTATCAACACAGAATTATTTATAAATCAACCTGTGGCCCTCTGAAACCCACCACATCTGCAAATGACAAAAAAAAAATCCCAACTTTCTGAATACAGTCACTTTGCATGCTATACTTAATTATTCCTTCCTGTGCTAAGGAAGCATACAGCTGAGGGGATGAAGAAACTCTATTACTGCTAGATGGGAACCATCTTTGGAGTGGAGGCAGGGCACAACAGGCCTTCCAGAGGAATACTTGTTCTCTCTATAAATTTTATGATTAATGAGCAATGAGAAATATAGCTCCAGGGTTTCAAAATTTAGAGAGGCATCTGTAATTATTTCTAATGATACTTGCTGCTACTGCTACAAAAAACCTTATTACTGTGACTTCCCCTGCCATTACAAAAGAAACAGTGACTTCTGTCTGTTCAAAAAGCAGTGAACATCAAGACAGGTTTACATGAGGCTTCAGCTCAGAAGCACCCTCACTGATTCCATGGTTTTTAAGATGTACAGAAAACAACACCAGAAACAAATCACAAGCAGCAGGTATTACTGTAACTGCATTTTTCATTCATGTACATTTTCAGTGAGTCACATCTAGTTTTTGTAACTTTAAGTCATCTGCAATGCTTCTTGTTTTAGCTATACACAACTACTGAATTCAAGACATAAATACAAGTTTTTGTCATTTTGAAAGGATAGAAAAAATTGAGGATGAATCAGCCACTCTTTTTTAGCAAAGCCATGCTTCACAAAACTGCATCTTGTCCCTGACCTCTCACACAGTCAACACTTCACAACAAGTGTATCATAAATTGACACAGATAAGCAGATGTTCAGTAATGTCTAAATTTTAAAAAAATCTGTCTAAAATGAGGTGATTTATACTGTCACTTTCAGGCTTGCTTATTCCTAACTAAATATTTTATACAACAGCTGTGATTATTGAGATTTTGCTGGCAAGAAGTTTTTTCTGTGGGCTCGTCCTGAAAAGATGTGAAACAGTTTTCTTAGATCAACACAAAAATGGCCAAAAGGCAAAGCATACATACCAGGAATAAAAGTATTTCAGTTCAAACACTGTGAACTGCAACAAAGTTGAAGGATATTTATTAGCTTAAATTGGTTTAATATTAATCAAAACCCTTGAAAAGTAATCCTAGTCTTCCAGGAAGTTTGTGGGGTTTTTTTGTTCAACATACCTCCGTCACTGAACTTCAAACCAGTAGCTACTGTTTCATCCATTGTGTGCGTTGATTCTATCAACTGGAAAAAAAAAAAAGTAAACAGCTAAGTGGTAAGATTTAATTCAGTTGAACAGGAGGACAATGATGGATCAGCATGATTGAAATATACTTTAAAAAAACACCCCAAAAATACATGTATTATAAAATCCAAGAATTAACAAGTACTAAATAAACTAGACTGATAACATAAGCTGTATTTTGAAATACTTAAAAAAAAAAACTACAGGAAAACATTTTTAATACTTTCTCTTTTTTTTTTTTTTTTTTTTTTTTTTTTTACTTCACAATGTGCAGGTATACTTAAAACCTTTTTTTCAAAAAATATTCAATGTTATTATCACAAAAACACATGATCCAAAAACTAATTTCTTAACTCAAAGTATCTGTGTACTGTTATGTCACACTGGTCGACTTCCTTAAAGTGCATGCATGAAACTCATAACATGCCTCAAAGCTTATCTAAACTTCCTTGCAGTCCTAGATTCTTTCTCCATCCATGTGTAATCTCAAAATGGATCATTTTTACAAATTAATTGGATGTTGAGACTTCTAGAATGCTTTTTGCAAGTGAGATAACTGCAGCAGAAGCAAATGGCCTAAAGGTTACAAGTACGAGAAAACACCAAAAAATAAGTTACGAGGAATCGCAATTCCAAAGCATCTGTCCACATTTGTAAACAGCATCTTACAATTTTGCTTAAAACACAATTTCCTTTTCAAAGGGCTCATGATTGTTCCTTTACAGCCTTCATCAGTTATACAGAGTTTGCAGAACAGACTTTTCCAGATCCTTCATGAATTAACAACAGATTTGCCTAATATTCATCTATCTTCCCTCAAAAACGTTGTGGATATGTAAGTGTGGACAAAAATTTGCACAGCCTCTACGTACTACAAAGTTCTGCTGATACAAGAGCTACCTTACACCCTCCTGAAAATAAATACCATCAGCACTACCTACCACTGAGTGGTTAAAAACACCACTGAAGTCGCAAAGCAGCAGTCAGACACACCACATGTCATTTCTAGCTAGTCTCTAAGCTATGATGAACTGTTATCACTCTTGGTTTAAATGCACTCTACATGGCCAAAAACTGAAACTTCATACATTCTGGACATCTACAACGTAAATTTTATTACAGTGTCCAGGAGAAAAATTCCAAAACTGCTACTTGCAACCCCAACTTTCTTCCTAATGTAGAAAGCCTAAACGTAAAGCGTGATCCCCTGGGAAAAAAACACGCAGCAAGGAGCACCAGCAAAACTTCTCTATTTCTTTAATGACATTTCAACAACCAGGAAACTTAACAGATGAATTTAAACACATTTGGCTTTGAAAACTAAGGGTGGTGAAAACCTAGTTATATATCAGCACTGAAAAGTAACCTTGCTAAAAATATATTTTACTGTACTGAAGATATTTTACTGTACTAAGTTACCATGTTACTGTAGATATGTACTGCACATTGGACAACAGCCAAGAGTTCTCATGGTTCTCATGTCAGCATAATCAGAATAAATTATAGTAAGTTCAAACCTACTTTATTTTTGTCTCACTTGCAGTACTAAAGGCTTTGAGTATTAAATTTCATAAATGCAAGGGTGCAACGTTTCACCTACTGGAGAAGATGGCAATGATTTCACTCCTTCTGCATTTAATCCATTAGCTGCACTCCAACAACAACAGTTATCAACAATTAACAAGCAGGACAGCTAGAACCAAGATTTAAATGACACAACAGAAAGAAATAGTAGAAAAATTTTCTGTACACTGTAATTCACCGTTGCTGAGCTGATGTAAAGGTTTAAATATATATTGAAAGTGCGTGTATATATATTAAATTTCAAAGATATGTAAGTGTCTGTGTATGTGTGTATACATACATGTAAGTAGAAAAATTTTCTGTACACTGTAATTCACTGATGCTGAGCTGATGTAAAGGTTTATATATATAAATATATATTGAAAGTGTGTGTATATATATTAAATTTCAAAGATATATAAGTGTCTGTGTATGTATGCGTGTGTATATGGAAATGTTACATGGCTGTAGTTCCCTTACAATACACTCCTTCGATATACTGTTTTGCTAAGAAGAATTAAGGATGTTCCCTCTAATGAAGCTAGAGGCTTAGTAATACTGTCCACAAAACAGTCATCAAAATAAATCAAAAGAACAGAGAATTATTACTTGTAGTAATTTTTGGTCACTTCTTTGGGGAAAAAGTTCCTTCAGTGTTTGCAGCTTTGCACCTTTGATGTCTTCCCCTACATCCTTCTTCACAGCTGGTAGCTGATCCTCACTATTTACATATGCCAGCTGGGGTAGTGCATCTTCAGACTGTTCATCATCATCAGACTGTTCAGAGCTATGATGTATAGAGGAGGAGAAAAAGAATTAAAATTTATTTTTGCTTATGAATATCAGAACATTACTGTAAACCAAAACCAACAGGATCTCACAGAATGTATTTAGATCCATTCAGCAACACTGAATCAACTTGTACCCAAAGCCATACCTCCTATTCAAGACAAAATAAAGCATGTATGATTAAGTACAGTCTTCTGTTTGCAGTAAACACTTTTCAACTTAGCATAGGAAAAAAGAAAGGAGGAACAGAGAAGGGAAATACCTCATATTGTCCTATAAAAGGCTACTTGCCAGTTTAGCAACAACCATCTTAATATATTTCATCATTTCAGCTACCTGAATTACATCAGATCACCTCAAGTTTGTCTCAAACAGCCTTGCTAGTATTGTTTTGTCCAACAGATAAACAGATGTGGGTAAGTTCTTTGTAAAAACTTTCCAAGTGCGGGATCAACTCTCTCTCCTAGTTCCCAGCTCACTGACAAAGCAATTCAAAGATCCTTATGCAGCATCTTAAACATCTAAACACGGGAAGAACCTTTCTGAAAAAAAGCAAAGTTCTGAATTAACTGTAAGATTTATTATTAGAGCTGCTAACCTGCAGGAAAAATAATCCCTATAAATTTTTCACAATATTCAGTTGCACAGACAATACTGAATATAAGCACAAGTCTCCCATCCTACTGCCCTCCACAGACACATAAAAAAATCTCCTTTGCTGAATGAAAATCAATTGAACTGTATGGAGTTTGCCATTCCATAGGGACTTCACCATCAGAAAGGCCTGTGCATAGGTCTCTCTACACAGATACAGGCAAAAGACTAAAAATAAACCGGTTTTTCCTCGCTCTGTCTCTCGTTAGCAGTTACAATAGGCAGATTGAAATACAATTCTGGAAAAAGTAGTAACATGCCACTTAACACAGAAGATACACACTATTTTGAGACACTTGTTCATCAAATAATACTTTTCTCCCTATCCTGTTCAAAAGGTACACACAGCCATGTGGACACTGGCTGGGCCTCTTAAGAGTAAAAAAATCCTCAAAATAAAAAAATAACCCAAATTCCTCTTCAATCCACCAAGTCATCAAGTTGTAAGCCTCAAAAAGTAAATCCAGCATCCACTTTTTAAAAAAAAGTCTTAGTTAAATGGCATATTAAAATTATATTAGCATATGTTAGATCTTTTTGCCTTGATAAGGGAAAGTTTCTTTATAAACTGCATTTAAAAAAGAAAATAAATCCAAATGGAAATGGTAACACTGCAATTACCCTATCCTTTCCTATCGGGGATTAACATCTAGATACTTGTCAACAAAGCCAGAGTTGCACACATCATAAATCTTATCCTATCTGTATAATCACATTCTTATCAAGTATGAAGAAACTCTCATTTAACTGCTAAACGAGTATGACCCTGACTCACAATATCTTCTGTTGAGAGTTCTGCTTTTTTTTTTTTTTTCTATAGAGTCCAGACAATGACTTTGGTAGTGAAGCTTGTGGCACTCTTCCTTTTGGGAAAGATGTGCTTTCTGCTGTGAACTTTCTGCTCTATCCCTTATGCAGGATAAGAGGGGGCTGGGATAACCCTGAAAAAAATAATAATTTTAAAAAAATCACAAAACCCCCAAGCACTAGGTAACCCATGCAGTAAAATGCACAGTGCAAAGACACTCAATCAACTGATTCTGTGCAAAGCCAGGCAAAATTCAGCACAAGCCAGAGCTCATAAGCCTAGTCAGATCCAAGCTAAGTCCAGCCACACTCGTAGTTCATTTATTAGCTCAACCAGAACACCACTTGTGACACAGCTTAGTGGGTTCAACGCACATCGATTAGCACCTGAGCCAACACACTGTGCCAAAGTGTCGGGCTCTGGGGTGCCTGGTGCATAAGAGACCAGTGGCTACACAGGAATAACAGAGAGCACAAGAGCTCATGTTCATCAGTCCCACTGGGAGCCACTTCGCTGTCCGTCTCTCACTCTCAGTAATCGGAATACAGCATAGAAACAGCGAGCAGTGGCTCTGCAAGTTGGATCCTGCATGGCTTATTGGCATCAGCTCCACATGGTACAAAACTGCTCGTACTGCTTCCAAATCAAGTTGATCCCAGAACCAGTGTAACTATGTTTACACAGCACTGCACACAAGTCAATTCAGTGCATGCAATCAGCTTGCTGTCTGGGTATCCTTGCACAATCTATAGCATAAACCATAGAAACAGGAGTTCACTCTGCTAGCAACTAATTCCCCCCTCCCCGCCCCTTACCAAGTATCTGCCTTAAGTTGAAACTTCAGATGAATTTAAAAAAAAAAAAAAAATCAAGAATTTCAGATAACAGCAGTATGGAAAAGGATTATTCCATTTCTGCTGACAAGCTCCAGTAACTCCATGCTCTGCATAAGGACTGAAAATCATAGAATGGTTAGAGTTGGAAGGGGCC
>NW_010304541.1:85979-98344 GCF_000700745.2 Antrostomus carolinensis | reverse complement strand
CATGGTCTACCTGTGGTTAAACCACCACAGACAGCAAAGAGCCTGGTGACGAACCGCGCAGTGCCTCTTGCTGCTCATTCTGCTCAGCACACAAGGGCTAGTCAAGGTCTCCAGAGAAACAGCCAGGCTTTGGGGATCCTTGACAAGGAAAGGTCATCACATATCACCAATGGCTTTAATCATGGTACATACCTAGAATGTGCTGAGGAATATTTCTGCTTCTTCACTGCCTTTGTTGCTAAATGGTAAAACAGGCGTCCGTATCAACTTAAGCTGACCCACATAAAACCTAAGGGGGGGGAAAAAATAAATCAGTTACCTGATTCTTCTCCCTGTCACTAATAGTGGTTAATCTGCATTTTAAAGTCATTCATCATCTTAAAGTGCAGGCACACAGCTGAAAATGAATACAGCACTGCAAATTGCCACCCAGCTGCTAACTTGTATAATGAAGTGCATCTTCACTTTTAGCCCATTGCATGTGTGAAATGGATGTGATCTCACCACTGGTGTCAACTCAAAACATGCATATGAATGAACTGTTACTGCAGCTCAGTTGACAGGAAATACTTTGCTAAGCCATTTAATTTCTTTTGATCACATACTAATATATTGGTTTAGTCTCCCTTTGTATTTACAGTTTGCCTCATTTCTTGGCTTTTCAGTACAGGTCCAGTACAACCTTCAGGTTTTCCACATAAATAGGGAGTATTTTCACCTTTCCATTCCCTTTCAACCCATTTTTGTCTACCAAGATAGACTTAAGCCTGGCCCACTTCCAGGTATGATCTTGAATCAAGGAGTTTAACTTTGTCCTGCACAAAAAATTCCCGAATTACACATGACAGGTATATTAAGTACCATCTTCAGGACAAAACTTGTGATTTAAGGTTATTTCATGGCACGTTTTCTTAGCATCAGAAGAGCTAGATTTACCTAGACAACTTTAACCTTCCACCTAAATGAAGGATGAGCTGAAGTCCTTTCCTCTGGTTTGATTTCTTGGGTCGTTTTTAGTCTGGTATATTGTAAGGTACAGCATTTCCTGAGTTTAAAGTAGCTTGGGGACAGGAGATCACACCAGACCAAGCCCCTTTTTAGCTTTGTATCTTGACACCAGCAGAATTCTCACTGGTAAAAACCCGTAAATACGGTGTTAAAGACCAATTTGTTTGTAGTTCTGCTGAGCAAGAGCACCAAGAGAGCACCAGAGGACTCTGTATACCTCTAGAAACAATCCTCTCAACTCCTCCAGTATCCTTTAGTCACTCTTGCATTATGCAGACAGACCAGCCTGCACTCTTCTGGTTTAATTGCTGCTCTCAGTGATACATATAATGATGTTCAGTTTAAAATAGTGATACTAGAATATTTAGGTCTCTGGAAAATAAGCTTAACGCTAAAGAAGCTTTTCAGGATATGCCACAGACAGTGGTTTCTGAAAACTTTTGAAAACATGAGCCCTCATCGAGGAGGGCTCATGTTGAATTAGCAAAACTGAACCCAGAAACTGAAGCAGCTAAAAGCAGCAAGGAAAAATAAACAACCAGCATTTCAGTTTTCAAGCCAAGAGATGAAGATAAATAGGATATGCACAAATATGACCTTTAAAATCTTATGTAGATGCTTCCGCCCAGCTCAGCGAGTATGCCAAAGAGAAGCTGTACAGAAGGCAAAGCTTTGGCCATCTCTACTTTTAGGCTAGGGGGTTTGGCAATGCCATTTACTCCTGACCCTAAACGTCATCAACCAAGACTGAAACAGAACAAAATCTACTGTTGGCTTGAGCTAGCAGTCTTGTACTATCGTATACATATTCAACAAATTAGCATTTATGAGAAATGGTAATTATACTGTCTCCTAATTTCCAAGTTCTTGGCCTTAAAATATTAGCATTTCCTTTAAATTCCTTGCATAGACCTTGCTACTGACCTGTAAATAACTTCAATCTGACAGGTGATTCTGTTGGATGGTAATTAGCTAAACTCATTCTTAGGTTCATTTCAGAAACTAAAATCTGGTCTGCACCTGGTTTTATTTGTTTCCAGAAACAAAAGCAAACCACTGCTCCCTTATGCTTTTGTGAATTTTGCTCCTATCTAACATGTTCCCTGGCCACCTAATGACAAAAAAAAAAATGATGCTAATCCTGGCAACATTTGCTGCAATGGTAAAAATGTGCCATCCTGTCAACACTGCGAAGGAAGGTAATATTTTTTGCACCTCAACAACTATACGGAGTAATATGGCTCTCTGAAACACTGACAAGCTCTCTAATATGCCAGATGTGTTCTAAATAATACTGGTGTGTTAGTATGTCATCCTTAATTGTTGCCAGTTTTGATTCCCTTAAGAAATGGTAATTAATCCCGGTGACGTTTGTACCTTTTCTTGGTGCTAACTTTCAGAGCTCCTGAATAATTTTCCTGCTGTTTAGCTTAAATTTTTGCTGCCTTAGCTTCAGGTCATTCTCTGTCCTATCACCATATGAAACGGATTATACTATCCCAAAGGAAAGGAATTAACCAAGTAAGGGATATATACTAGGTTACCTGGAAGACAGTTAGAGCCTCCAGTTATATCTCCTCAGAGAAATCTCTTTCCTAAATTATATCAATGTAGTTGTCTCTGTCTTTCTATTGCCAAAGTCTTTATTCCAATGCCCTCAAAGACAGAACCTGTCCAACAAATGGCATGGTTTATTATTGATCACCAGTGATTAAGTTACTTTGAATGGCACAAAGAGAGTGCTAATTTTCTCTCAGGAGTTTCATATTCTCTAACCTAAACAGTCACATCCTTGGGCTTCAAAAGAAAGTTTTGGCTGCTTACACTATTCAAGAGAAAATTCTCCTAAGGATTGAAGCTAAGACTCTCATCACCATCTCCATGAACACCAGCTTATAAGTAGCATGCACAGAGCAGCAAGAAAGAGAAGGGGATGTCTTTTACAAGACATGATCCAATCAAGAAAAGCTGATCTGGGCCTGATGCTACAAGTCCTTGTACAAAGGACAGAGAGCAACTAATCCAAGCAGAGATACTGCAAAGAAGCCAACTGATTTATTTGTATTGGAGCTTATACTGTGGAGACACGTACTTCAGAGCTGTATCTTCCAGCAAAGAAAGAGAAGTATGAACAACTGAGCTTATCAATTGGCAATGAAAATTAATGCAGAGTAAACAACCTCACAGAATGTATAAGGCTCCTGAAGAGCATCACAAATTAAGTGGCCTCATTGCTGTTCTCCAGAAAATTAACTTCTTTTAGCAGAAGGATGGCAAGAAGAGGGCCTTAAAGAAGTCCTAATCCTTAGAGAATGAATTGAGTTGCAACTCAAACAGATAAACTGGCTGAAAATGAATGAGAAAGAAGTTACAGCCTCTTTACTTGTATTAGATTATAAGGGAATTTCATACTTTTTTGCCCTAGGGAAAAATTAACCACCTCATTTGCACATATCAACAAAATCATCCGTTACAGACAGGATGAGATCTACCTTATCAGGGTTCCAAGAAACTGAAAAACTCTTCCTAATTGTTTTAGGATGAAATTAAGACGATGTAAATACCCCTCAGTTTTGTATTTGATGCAATAGTGGCAGTTAAGTCCCACAGAGGATTCAGAAAACTGATGCTCTATGCACTCCTGTACTTGGAAGGACTTTACAGTCACTTAGTCATCTCTGGATCTTGTGCTGATGCCAATTCCTGGCGTGCAGCCTTGTATCAGACAGGCAAGGTCCAGAGACACACAGACACATTGCTGATGGGCGACACAGCCCATCTCAAGTCGATGAACAAGACTAAAGCGAGAACACCACAATTACCTTCTGATGCCACTTAGGGTCCCTCTGCAGCCCCTGAACAAGACTAAAGCGAGAACACCACAATTATGATGCCACTTAGGGTCCCTCTGCAGCCCTGGGGAGAGGATCTGGATGCTTTGGATCCCTCACTGGTGGCAATCAATTCTGTCCACAGAATGGAGAGGAAATTCTTTCTCAAGACAGTTCTGATGCCTAAATCAAATGCCTCAATCAAGTTGTCTGAATCTTGGCATACGAGGTCAGGAACCAAGAGCCCTGTACTTTCAAGGCTGAAATCTGAATGAGAGCTGGAAAGGAGCGAGTTTCAGAAACAGACTGTTGCAGAGAGCGCAGCGCAGTCTCTCAGAGGGATTAATTGTCATAGCTCCACTGAAGCGATGACAACTGACTGACAATTTGCCTCAGAGAGAACATCTATAGTTATAGGAACAGGATAAAAGATATGCATAACTGTGGTCAGTGTCAGACACTCACCCACCACTGGAAGCTTTCTCTTTAGACAGGTACCTCTGTAATTGTTCTCTACAAGAAAGGCAGGTGGCTACTCTTTGAGGCTGCAGAAAGGACGAGATGAGGCTCTTGCTATAACCCCCTGAAGCAATTTCCATCTTCCTACAGCCAAAACCACCTGAACTGTAGGATCTCACGCTCTGTACGTAGCTTCTGGTGCTGCCTGCCAGTCCCACTGTTTACATAAATGTGCAAAACTAGCCAGCAAACTCACCTTCTAGCCAGCAGAAGGGCTACGGTTTTGCCAGTGCTTTCCCTCTTTGAATTCTGTGAACAGAATAGGAAAATATGAAATTCCTTTTTAGAACTGTGAAATCAAAAGAAAATTACTCTCATCAATTCCAGCAAAACCAAGATTTATGCTTAGAAATGTTTAAAAAGCATGCGAGGTCTTTGTCCTTACGCTGGATTTGATTTTTAATTACCTAATGTAAGGTCTCTTATAAAGAGAGTAGGACATCCTTTGATAGCATGTTTATGAAGTATTCAGGTTATGACAAAATTAATGAAAATCTGTAGTGGTTCATGTGAAAACCATGGCAGACAGCGATCTATATTGTTACGAATAAGAATAATAAACAAATACTGATTAGAATCAAAAGAAACCAATGAATTTTTGTAAGATGCTGTCAAAAGGAATATAGGTAATTTCTACATATGCCTTCTACACATATGCTGGTCTGACTGTAGGTGCTCTTGTCGCCTACACCTGTGGATTGGTAATGTTTCTGTTATTCTGTGTGCCTGCAACTATCCTGCCACTTCCAAAATAGTTCAATTTCTTTTTTTTTTTTTTTTTTAATACTGATGTGAGCTTACAAGCTCCTTCTTTCTAGTTAAAATGAAACATAACCCTCAGATGTTCTTTGATGTGATGCCCAAAACCTAGCTACAATACAGAGATAGGTTTGCACGTTAAAACAAAAATTGTGGAACAATAAGAAACAATCCTGAGAGTTACCAACACTGACAGATTTGGTCATGAAGGCTCCAGAACCACTGATTTGCCTAACTGCAGCTCAGCCGATCCCATCTTTGCAGCCAAGCACCTTCTAAACGGTCGAAGCTGCATTGCTCACAGGACCCTGCCAAGGTATATACTAATTACAGAAAAGCCCTCTTCTGCAAACCCACTGTTTAACTTAGTCCAGGAAATGACATATATTTAGCACTTTGTTAAATAGGTAGAAAAGCCAGCCAGGTCCAAGGTCAATTCAGGAAATACAGACAGTAATTCTGGGACAGGCACACCGGCAACACGGCTCAGGGAGGATTCGGTGTGTGGGGCTGAGCTAGACTGGGGCTCCTGCACCATGAGGTTCCCAGGAGAGACTGCTCAGCACCCTTAAGGGATACCAGTGCCCTCAGGGCTCTGACACAGCTCTGAGGGATTGTTTATCAATTCAGTATCCTCATGTAAGCATTGACCTTTGAACATGCATCAAGAATTTTCCATGCTTATTGTAGCTACATCTGAAATGTACTGGGGAAGAAGAATGAAAAGAAATGGTGTAAGCTGAGCCCTGGGGATCAGGATATCAAAGTTCCAAAGCCAAACTGGACACAGAGTTTACCATATCCTTGGAGGGGGGTGGAAAACATCTGGAAGAATTTCAAACCTTAATAAATAGATGCTTGTCAGGGCTTTACTAACACTTTACTAACAGCTCCTATCCCCAAGCTCCTCTCGCTCCCACAGATACCAGTTCACAACAGTGCCCAGATGAAATAGCCATTTTATTTATTTATTTTTTACCTCTTTGTCTTGATATTGCATCTAAGAAAAAGCTCCATGCAATTTTCTTAGATGTATTACCATCTGTGCTTCAGCTCTTTTGCAGCAGCTCTGAAAGAGGTATCGCCAAGCTGGTATTTCTCAGCTCCTAAGGAAAGCACAAATAGTCACAGAGACACTCATAGATAAGGGTTTCCAAAAAACAACAGGCATAAAGAACAAACTGAAATTTAGCTCCAGACAGACTTATACCAAAAGAAGGACTGGTGAGATGAAGGAATGAAACGATGAGTGAAACAGAATCTCCAGGGCCTTGTCCTCCTTTTATTTATGCCATACCATGATGTACCAGACAGCAAAGATACACTGATACAAAAAAGCCAAGTTTTTGTTTTCTTTGTGATTATATGTGTCAAGCAAAGGGATGAGTTATAGACAAGAAATATACAATTCTGCCCAAAATACCCTGTTTTCTTGCCTTTGAACTAGACTGCAAGGTATTAAATTAGGAAAAAAAAGAAAAAAGAAAAAAAAAGTGTCATCCAAAATCACCAACTTCTGTTTATTAAAACAAAAAATGTTCAGCATCTTGGGACTGTAATGAGAACAACAGGTTTATTAGCAAGTCTGTTTTCTACTCAACAGTCTAACTAGTTTCCTGCTGTGCTGTTTCTCTAATAGGCCTGTGGATTAAATGCTAAGTTTCCTCTCCTAAATGAGGCTTCAGACTAATGCTGGAAGAGGCCATGTATTTCGATTAAGAGAGAGTTTAAATTAAAAAAAAAATAAAAAAAAAATAGAAGTTGTTTAAGCCCTTTGCTGCCCTCTGGTACCCCTGGAGAATTCAGAGCCAGAAGCAAAGACACAGAGAAACAGACTAAATCATGGGAGGCTGAACTGGAATTTTCTCTGCGTATTTTGAAGACTGACATGGACAAAGCAGTGGTGGGAGCGGTGGGAGCATCATACCAGAGGCCAATGGCAGAGCAAGTGCTATTAACTCCTTCTGCCTCCTGTTACCGACCCAGCTCTGCCAGCCTTGTCCAGTTTTTATCATACCCAATATTTCATTTGCTCCCATGGACATCTGACTTCTGCTTTTCTTTCGCCTTTCTTCTGTTGCCTCTACAAGTCTACTGTTCCCTCAGTCTCTCTTTCTGCTCTTCTGCAGTTTCTCCCCCTCCATGCTCTGCCACTCTCCTCCCGTCCTCCCTTCATGCAGAGTCATGTTTTGCCCAAATCTGTCTAGAGAAGTCTTGGGTGCTCTATTTCTGTGTTGTATGGGATTGGGCCTTATTTTCTCTGTTGGCAATGCCAAACCTCAGACCCACAATAGTCCCTGGTATTAAAATACCTACCAATCAAAAAATGTATGTCACAAAACTATAAAGTGTTTTTTAGGACATCTGAATCCATAACTCCTGACTGTTACCTGCAGGAACTATGTGGATAAGATGGGTGAAATATTAAGGTAAGTTTTAAAGAAAAGCTGTTGTGAAATACACAGACTGCAGATTTTTCTATGCAGTGTAACAGTTAAGGGAGTTCCTCTCTGATTTTCCCCATTTTCCTTTCTTACTTGTACACAGTGCTGCTTGGCCAGGGAGGGGGTTCCACCAACATAAAATTCAGCTTTCTCCAAAGGGCAGACCACGTGCCATTATCCCTGCAGGTCCAGAGGACCATTCCACATGCCTCCTCTCTGAACAGCCACTGCAGGGAAAACCAACAGTTTACATCAATATACTCTGGAAAGTACGTGCCTTGATTACTGGTAGTATTAGCAAAGAATTAACTCAGGCTAACCTCCTGGAATCGAGACACAGCTTCCCCCTTCTCTCTGTGCTCATACTCCTTTTTATGCCTTCATCATACAGATAATCCTAAAAATTTTTCTTGTGACCATGCACCAAGAGCAGGTATTAAAGTTGCTTTCTGGGATAGTCTTTAAATCCATCTCTGAACCACTGTTGCCCAGAGCAGACTCTCCCATCCTGCAAACAGAAACTCTGTTTCTTTGATCTAGCTGGATACTTTGCTGCAGCTCTATTTTGAACCCATACCCATGAGACATCAGCACCAAACTCAGTGATCAAATCAGGGAATAAAGGATGTTCTTCCCTTCTACCTCTACTAGAGCAATCTTTGCATGGCCAGCACAATTTAACACCCACATTTATATAATCACAAAGATGAAGGGATTTTGCTTACAGCCAGTGGAAAAGGTCTGCTTTTTTTCTCTGCTGCTTCTGAGGTGTGTTTTTAGTTTGTGTAATGTGTCTTCTTAATTCAATATAATGCAAGCCACACGATGAAAATTATATTTCAGCAGGTTGAGGGAGGGGATTCTGCCCCTCTACTGTGCTCTCCTGAGACCCCACCTGCAGTGCTGCCTCCAGTGCTGGGGCCACCAACAGCACAAGGACATGGACCTACTGGAGCCAGTGCAGAGGAGGCCACGAGGATGATGCGAGGGCTGGAGCAGCTCTGCTGTGAGGACAGGCTGAGAGAGTTGGGGCTGTTCAGCCTGGAGAAGAGAAGGCTCCAGGGAGACCTTCTAGTGGCCTCCCAGTACCTGAAGGGGCTCCAGGAAAGTGGGGAGGGACTTTGGACAAGGGTGAGGAGTGAGAGAACAAGGGGTGATGACTTGAAAGTGGAAGAGGGGAGACTGAGATGAGATGTGAGGAAGGAATTCTTTGGTGTGAGGGTGGTGAGACAGTGTCCCAGGTTGGCCAGAGAAGCTGTGGCTGCTCCTCCCTGGCAGTGTTCAAGGCCAGGTTGGATGAGGCTTTGAGCAACCTGGTCTAGTGGAAGGTGTCCCTGCTGCTGGCAGGGGGGTTGGGACTGGATGAGCTTTAAGGTCCCTTCCAACCCAAACCAGTCTGGGATTCTATATTACTATTTCAGACATATTTTGGGAAAATATTTGTTGCACCTGAAGTTCCTGGAAGGCTTCACTGATTTCAGTGATCTTCAGTCCAGCAAGAGCTGACCTAAATCTAGAGGAAGGTGTAGAGAAGGAAAGAGATTAAAATTCTAATCTAAATTCCATCATGGATTTTCTTCATTAGCTCTGGTAAATCACTTTCACTTTTATTACTTCTACTTCCCATTCTCAATCTGTGATAGAAGCATCAGCTCTTTTTCACAGTGCATTGCAAGGCTTTTTTTTTTTTTTTAATGTAAAATGCAATTACACCTTCTGATGGAAGATGGATAGACAATTGAATATAATTTCTGAGCAGAAAACAGCTTTCAAAAGCCAGAAAAATCTTTCCTTATGCCCACATGAAAAACAAAGTTTTCTTTAGCTGAAAACTTTGAATAGGCTGCAGTGAGCACTTAGATCTGCCAATAATTCCTGGACAAACAAGAGTTTCAGATTCCAGTACTAATTTTCAAAGATTTTGCTTTTAAAGACAAAGTCCATAGTAATGTTTTGTTCCTGCCATTATCTGGTCTTGAAAGATGGCTGGGACCTCAGATGTTCTGCTAGCTAATCCGGCTCATCACAGGGCCCTTACTTTACTTGCATCATGAATAACACAAAGAAAGACTGAAAGACTAATTTCAAGATTATCTGCAGGGTTGTTTTTTCTAAAAACTTATTCTATTCAAAACTTAGAGAGAAAAAAATACTTCCATGTATTCATTTCTCCTGAGTGGTTTGAATCCAGTGGCAAGGAAAGCAAGAGTCCCTTTGAACCTGTTATTTCCACAGGGACAGCAGCACAGATTTCATGTTTTATAGAAAGGGGAGGAACTCAAGGTCACTTTCCTCAGTTAGGAATTTTGATGTGGAAATAAGAACTGGTTTCCATGCAGTTATTTTACCTGGTCTCTGTCAAACTATTAATCAACTCAAGAAAAGTTGATCAATCATGTAGAGACTGTTGAGAGAAGGATACATGAGAACTTACAACTTATTTTGAGGCTAGAAGCTAGTGTGAATAATCTGGCAATTCCAGGAATGGTGAAGATGAACCAAATCTGTCTTCATAGCAGTTTAAAAAAAGAGAGAACTGTACTTACAGCCACCATCACAAAACACTAAGAGCTCGCTGTAAATTGAATTTCTCTTGGCAAGTGTCACAACTTCATGAAGCTCAAGTTCAAGACAACTGTCAGAAGGCTGGGTGGGCTACAAATCATTAAAAATAAGGCTCCTAATCCTTTGCCTAGGTCTTGATATATCCAAACTTGGACTACAAGCTGCATTGGTGCTGTGGAAGTGTAGCAGTACCTTTCTCACATCCTTTATTTTCCCATGTAGAGGGCACAGTATAGTCACCCGTTGTCCCTTATTCCCCCTCAGAGCATATCCACACATACTGTAGTCAACAAGCACTCCTTCATGGCACCAGCTTCAACCTTTAATTTATTTCTCTAGCCTGCATGCAGGCAGAACTCTTCAACAAAGGGCGTGAAAGGATTTCTTAAGCCCTGCCTTGCCTCCACCTCCTCTCTGCTAAAAGCCAGTCCCTGAGAGCACAGTACTACTGGACCCACACACCAGATTTCCTCTTGCAGCTGGGCCCTTGTTTAGGAGAGTACTGGATACAGCCACCACACTTGGCAGCCTAACCACTACTTCACTTGGAACCAAGCTATATTTGGGTGAGGTACTTAAATTCTTCTCAGTTTTGGAAGAAATCTGGGAGGGGGCTGGAAATCTTTTCTTAATTCCTGATTGAGGAATACACTAGCACAGTAATCAGGACTCTGTTTTCCACTGGAGTAGGCTTGTTATAAATCTACTAGCAAAGTTATTAAGTGAATAAATCTAGTGTGCCTGGAAAAGCTGACAGATATTTCTCATTACACATGTCTGTCAGTAGTTTGCCATTTCAGAACCATTTCCTTCCATTTCTCCTTTATGATCTCGGATATGGAGAGCTCCTGTCAAAACACAGCTCTGCCAACACATCTCCTCTAAATTTACAACAGTAGCTACCTGTAATCCTCTGTCCAAACACTCATTGGGCAGTCTCCTTCCACCCACACCCATTCCTGCATTTGTGTGTTAGCCTCTTGAGCCATCCTAGAGCTCAGCAGTTTCATTTTAGTCCCTTATTTGCACTATGACATTTATTCCAGGCCCAAAGGTCTTGCACACAGAAAGCCAAGTGTATCCATTTGGCAGGACTCAGGAATTGATGTAGATTGAGCTAGAGTGGGATTTCCCAAAAGAGCTAGACCTTGAATTTGCAGTCCCAACACTGAGAAGTTAGAGCACGTGGCCCATAAGCTGCCCTGTACCTGTTCCTGTTGTCACATCTGGCAAAGGCTCTGATTATCAATCCCTGCTTCAGAGAACGCGTCCTCCCAGATCCAGCCTTCAAAGAAATCCCAGCACTTAAGGAGGTTGTTGCTTCCATCCTGCAGCTGAAATCCCTCTGCATGCCAGCACCGAGGCTGGTATCTAGCAGAGTTGGCTGTGCAGTGTTACACCGAACCTGTCAGAGCGCATTTTCAATCTCGTTATTCTGGGGGCTGGCACGCCGCCAACTCATCTCCGATAGTTCAGCAGCACGAGCTCCCCTGGGGTGCACTATGTTTTCAAATGTCTCTCTCCAGCCTCACACAACACAAAGCTCTGTCATAAAGCCTGCGCAGGGAGCAAGATTTCTGTACCTACTGGATGCAAAGTAGTGGTGTGCGTGTCTGGGTCTGAAAGTCAGTGCCAATGGTGGTCTGCCTGCCCTCGTAAACATCTCTGCTTGGTCTGACAGTCCTGGATCTTGGCACAGAAAACAGCCTTCCTAGAGAAGGAAAAGCCTTTGTGGAAATACAGGCTCCTATTTTCACTCTCCCTGTGTTGAACAGTAAGTAAATAAGCAGTAGGTCAAATCAGCTGGAGTTGTTTTTAAATGTGTTTTCCTTCTCCTTTCCTCCCCCTCTAGGGGGGGAATCTTCCTTTTCATGGTATATTTTCTTGCAGCTCACATTAATAGTAGTGAAGTGTGTAAGAAATATTGTACATCTGTTACCTGTTCTTCCTGCCCCATTGTCTGCTCTGTTGTATGTCTCAGCCAGCACCAAGCAGAAATATTTTCAGTTTCAGGTACCTTAAAAGGGAAAGAAGTCAGAGTTGAGGGAAGTCAAGTCTGGAAGCACACTGCATGCCCTTCAAACAGTCCAAAGAATATAATGGTTCATAAAAGGTGTATGCAGGGAATATTGTTTGAAGTTGTAAAGTAAAGTAATAAGTTTCCAATCTGCCAAAAAGAAAGGAAAAAAGCCCCACAAAAATTTGAAGATACATACAGCATTTTCTTGCCTTGCTAGAA
>NW_010304541.1:69704-85940 GCF_000700745.2 Antrostomus carolinensis | reverse complement strand
CCTTGATAAGAAACAGGCTCTTTTCTTGAAATGCAGTAGGAAGACCTACTTTCCATAAGTATCTAAGATGTGAAAAGCCTGAGAATGCTAAAATAAAGGAGTGGTTACATACCTCACTAACAGACTATGCTTTGGGCTTCATTAGATACTGAATACAGATATAAAACACACAATGTAGAATTTAAAAGGGTATCTCTCTAAGATAATAGGATCCCTTCTTTATCAGATCCTCTACTGTGTTTCAGGTCTTGAACATCACAGTGAGGTGCATCTTTGTGTTGGGTTTGATGTCGGTTTGATAAGAGATAGATTTAAATACCAAATCTGGGACTAGATATTAAGTTTCCTAGATTTCTAAGAATTTAAAAACTTGACCTGGATTTTCTGAAGAGCACCTCAGATGGGCTCTTAAGTCTGAAAAATCAAGATAAGAGAGACCAAAAGAATGACCAGCAGGCTAAAACTCCTAATTACAACCCTGTAATCGATTGTATCCATAGTCTTAGGCAAGCTACTTCAGCACTTTGAAGAGTCTGATAGTTAAGGGGGAGGAAGGAGCAATGAGCAGCAGTACAGAGGCTTTTCCATGTGCATTATAACTTGGCATTTCATGTGGATCAAACAGTCACCAAGCACTGATGGACTGGTTGAGTTTGAAGTACTACAGAAACCTCAATACCCACTCTAAATCCCCTGAAGTCTGTTGTCTTCCTGATCCATATCCTTAAGCAGCATGCTCAAGAGTAGAACTCCTGCAGTTGCTGTTTTCCTCCTTTTATATATTAAACAAGAAAAAGCATGCCAAATAAACAGGGGTGAAAAAAACCCCCACCAAAACCATACAAAAGCACACCATCAGCATCACTAAGCCCAGACAAATTGCTAAAGACCTTCCAGAAGTAGTCAAAACTAAATCTCTGCTTTGAAACGGGACTAAAATTGTTTGTATAACCAGTTATTGATCCAGTCTCTTTAAACAAATTAACTATTCATCCTGATCCTGACAGCAGTAAACAAAAAAGAAATAATGTCTACATTAAATGGTAAAGAGTATCCTTAAACTTATCCCTCCCCATCCCAGTCCTTAGGAAAGGCTGGCATTGCATCCATTTTCCTCTTCTCTCCCTTCCTTTCTGCTTCCTTGAGCCAGCCCCATCCCATTTCCTTAGCTCTAGCTACAACACTGCTGAGCTGCACATCAACCTCAGTGTCTGCATTTATTCCCTGTGTAGCAAACTACATTTGTTGCATAATTTATGTCATAAACATCTTCGAAAGCAGGCAACTTAGGGATGAGAAATCTAGTTTCACTTGGTTATATTTTGTCACATTTTTAGTGGAACATGACATTAAGAGGCATGCAAATAATTCTGACAAGCATTCTTCTACTGTGGGTTATTGCTAAGAAAAAGGCATTGCACTGTCAGATTTACATATTCTTGGGAATACATTTGTCCCCAGTACAGTAACACTACAGCACTGAGATTTATGTTAGCACTACACCACAGTGCTGAAAGCCCAGCTGATGATCCAGCAGAGGCCAGAGGGTAAGTTTAAAATACACAAAAGATCCTAGAGCTGAATACAAATCCTTGGCAAGCATCTCAAGACTTGACTCACCTTTTGCATAGACTGCACTGAAGTGGTCAGCAGGTGGTGAGCAATGGCACTGGGTATCGCTCATTTGCATATTTTATGCTATTATTATTACCATTATTATTTTAATATCGTTATTATTTTATGTTTTATTTTATTTCCATGATTAAATTGTTCTTATCTCATCCTATGAGTCTCCTTACCCTTGCCCCTCAATTCTCTCCCCTATCCCCTGGGTGGGGATGGAGTGAGTGAGTGGCTGTGTTTGGCTGCCAGCCCAGTGCTGGCCCAGTGCAACCACCACACGCACACATCTATCAGCTTGTTGGAGAACACCCAACTGCTTGACAGGGAGAGGCTGCAATGCCAGCTTTTTAACAAAACCCTCAGGTGAATATACAGTTCAGATATGTGTCCAGCTGTTCATACAGAACATCAGTCACAAGATACTGACTTTTAGAGCAGGGACCTTGGAGATCATTCTTGGAGAGTGCAAACCACCTCAGAAACTTCTGAAGCAGTTAAAGATTCAGAGTGGTATTTTCAGATTCCTTGATCTCTTCCATTTATACCTAAGCATGACCTCATCCTCCTGTAATGAGACTCAGATGTGACAAATTATCATCATCACAAATGTGCCCCTAGATGTCTGATTTGGTGGTACACATGGTGCAAAACACACTGATGCATCAGACCCTGGGGCTGAAGTCAGCTGGCTCTGTAGAGCTGGCATTCAAGTTACAGGATAATATTATTTTTGATTGGTTTTGTGAACTACAGCTTTGAACCCTATCTGAACATGAAATAATTAGATATTTAATATTTTTATATATCTGTGACCACCTATGACTACTCTGTCTACAGTGACTGGGAAGACTTTGAATCTGCCTTTTGCCAAAAATACCACTTACTGCCATTTGGCCTTGTGCAGAATCTCTCCTTGCACTTTGCTCTCCCTGTTTAAGACACCTTAAATCAATCCCACAGAGACCTGCTGCAAACACAGACCTTCACTAGTTCTGTACCAGTTGGCCACTGAGAGAGAACAGCACTCATTCGACAGTCACACAGACAGGTCACATGCAACTGCTGATTTCAGTCTAGAAAAATCATTCTCTCCTGGAAAGTCTGTAGCAAGTTTCAAGCAGTCAGTTAACCTTAGCAGGGCTCTGGGATATTCTTGAGGCTTTTTTTGAATTCTCACTGATAACCATAATGGTTGTACAACACACGTGCACCTGCTTTCCTTCTCTGTCTTGTTTTCTAAACGCTTATTTCTCAAAAGCAGGGCACTGCTTGTGCAGTGTAACGTTGTGCAATGAAACACAATTGGGAGAGGAAGGGGGAACAAATGTCTGCATTTGCTGTCCTTCTTCAAGCCTTACCAAGAGTCTTAGCAAGAAAACAGGAAAGGATTTCTATTCCATGTAGTGGGCTGTTGTGCATCACAAGAATATTCTCTACCGTTGTAATGTCAAGTGCACTAACCATCGCTTTCCAGCATCAGCACCTTGTCAGGTCGATGATCCCCATCTAATCGATCTCATGAGTCTGCATTTTCACCTTGTATTTAACTTTCCATCATTTTCCTGACCTACTACTCCTCACTCTAACCCCTGGCTATGTCATTGCAACAAGAGCTGTAGGCTTGTATTTAGCAGCAGTACATCTTGACACACAGTTTGCTACAATACCTCACGTTTGCTGTGTATGACACAACCTTAGACCTCAACTTTAAACATTCTGGTAATTTTAAAACATGTTGCTAGCATATGTAAATACGTTTTCACCCACAGAACTCAAAGCATCTCACAGCTGTATTATCACTGTAACTATTTTTTCAGCAGAGAGGGTAATAATGAACGTACAGAGAAAAGAGTCTTAATTAAATTCTTACATTACAATTGAAGGAGACGAAACAGCAACAACCATCAAACTGTATGTTCTCTGAGAACAGTGTGGTTGCAGGACTCCACCTAAAAATTGTTCAGCAGCAACAAGAAATCAAGTTTCCAGCACTGTGCAAGAAAAGCAACAGCCAAATAAATTAAATAACTTGTTCAAGATCATTCCAGAAATCAGTTTCAGCACTGGGAACAGAACATACTTTGTCTATTTTCCTGATGTTTATTTTATTCACGGACTTTAGTGGCTCCTCCACAGCCCCCACAAATAGCTTGTCTCTTCTTTGTCTTCACATCCTCCCAATTCTTTACTTCCTCCCATACCCTCTCAGCTTGCCCTTAAGGCAAATTATGCACATTGAGCAATTTTAACCACTTCTCCAAGCCAGTCCTTCCCATTCCTTAACCATTTTTGTTATTTCTCTGACTTATCACTTTGGCATGGAGACAAAAGAATTGAACGTAAATAGTGTGAGTCCAAGTTTTCTGCAGTTTAGAGCGATGAAGTCTTGGAGGCATCCTATCACTCCTCCAGTCTCTGGTGCAGACAGTCCCCAGGGCAGGAACAGGCTGCCTTGCCCAGTGACGACTCCTCCACCCGCATGTCCCTGCTGTCCTGTGCTGCCTGACACAGCTCCTGTATTGCCAAAATTACCAGTTACTAGTTTCTGCATAATATTGTCCTCCTTTACACTGATGCCTCTGTAATAAGTAATCCCAAATCAACACCAAAATCGCCCATATTAAGCATAAGACAGTCGTGGAGATTAGCATGATTTCCTGCAGCTCTGTTGATGGTATTAAAAATTAATTAATCTCAATATATCAGCAAAGCTTGCCACAGAAACTGAGGAACGCATTTTGCTCTGTTCCACGCGAGCTTTGTTTTAGACTTATACTTGAGAACAGAGCTGATTCACAGCAGACAATTCAAATTCCCTTTCTATACGGACAGATTTTTTTCAGCTGTCATCTACAAGCCAGTCTGGCTGCAGATCCCAGAAATTCAGTTCACAGATGCTTCATTGGATTACCTGGGAAGAAATCAGCAAGAAGTTTACAGAATATCTCAGCTAGAAGCTGCCCTTGCATGTCAGTCTTTTGATAAAAGGAGACCTAGAAAGTTCAAATGCAAAAAAAATGGCTTCAGAGACTCACCAGCTTGCTGTGTCCTGCAATACATCCAGAGGCAACAAACCATGTCAGG
Organism: Antrostomus carolinensis; assembly: GCF_000700745.2. Taxonomy (NCBI): domain Eukaryota; kingdom Metazoa; phylum Chordata; class Aves; order Caprimulgiformes; family Caprimulgidae; genus Antrostomus; species Antrostomus carolinensis. Next base: position 81,233 of record NW_010304541.1, on the reverse strand, counting down.
CAGGAAGGATGAGTTCAAAGTGTGTAAGAGCTCAAGTGATCTGCAGAAGAAAATCAATACAGACAAACCCATGTTAAGTAGCCACATGAGAGATTAGCAAAGATCAGGACCTTAATGAAGACAATCTTTTGAGAAATAGGACAATGAATCATATTTATTATGCTCCATACTGTTTTTTGAGGCAGAACTTGCCTAGCAGAGGTGCTGTATTTCCATAGATTTCTCCATGATGTCCTTGTGACTTGTGAGACATCAAGTAGCTGCACTGATAAATTCTTTGACAGAGCTAGATTGGAAAGTTAGCTTTGGAAAAGTAACTGTATGTAACTTGTGTAAAGCAGAAGAAAAAAATCAACAGTCCATGACAGGACAAGAAAAACTGCTCAGAGTAAGATACAAAACCTATAAAAGCAGGTTGTGTTAACAACAACCAAGCTGAAGAGATTATGGTAACACCTGCAAAGCATTTTTGCTGCCTGGGCAACCCTTCAAGCTCATAGCATGAATGTGCAGAGCAGAGAGAGGGTGACATTAGGGTTGTTTATGTGTTCATGGCAAAACAAAAATGGAAGACAGGAAGAAAACATTTTCTAGCTTCAGAAAGTGATATTGGAAAGGGACTACTGTGTTCCTTTAATAAAAACAAAAAAAATCTGGTTTTACTCAGCTGCTAAAATCCTGACTTAAATTTCAAAACCAGGGCATGTCGTTATTTGTGGAGACAGACTCCCATTATCCTGCGTGCACACTTGTGAGAACCTCTGAAGTGAAGTGTGCCAGCCATTTCACAAATGAACAGAAATTGCCGCTGATTAAATTTAGACAGAGCAACAGATATTAGAGCCTGGCCTACTACCTCTTACAAGTCTCCTTCTTTGGGATTGTGGTGGTTTTGCTGGGCTGGCACTGGGCTGGCAGCCAAACACAGCCACTCGCTCACTCCCCCCAACCCAGGGGAGAGGGGAGAGAATTGGGGGGCAAAGGGAAGGAGACTCGTAGGGTGAGAGAAGAACCATTTAATCATGGAAATAAAAGAAAACATAAAATAATAATGACATTAAAATAATAATGATAATAATAATAATAATATCAATAAAATATGCAAATGAGTGATGCCCAGTGCCATTGCTCACCACCCGCCCACCAAGCCCGGCCCGTTCCCAGATCACGATCCCGCAGGAGCCACAATCCCGACCCGAAACCGCAATCCTGGGAGAGCCAGAGCCCGAGCCAAAGCCAGAGAGAGCAAGAGAGGAAGAGCCCCTCATGGATCTCCTGCCCATGGGGGACAGGAGATGGAACAGCCCCTTGGCAGAGCCCAATGCCCATGGAGCTGATCCATGGCAATATTCCTCACCCCTGAGATCTTGCGCTTGCAGATGGACAAACACAAAGTCCTTCAGTGCCAGGGACACAAATGCCACATGGGGATGTTCTCAGCGTTTCTCTCCTGACAAATCCCAGCTGAACCCAAACCCCAGCGCTGTTCCAGCTGCTGAACAGGAACCAGCTCTGGCCCAGCTCACACCAGGTCAGGGATATTCCTCTTTCTTTCTCCCAGATACAAACCACATTTCCATTAGCCTCAGGAGACTAATTGTGATTTCAAACACACTAAGAGTGAGAAAGCTTCCCCCAAACACACATGCACACAATGCCTTTTCAATGTTTTCCAAGCAGCAGACATTTGGCTAATTTTATTCAGTCAAAATGTTTTTGCTGATAAGTGCCTTGATGGACACTTTCCACAAAAGAAATAACCCAGGTCCAAGTTGCCAATGGAAAACTACCGGATGCCTCATACGAGCTTTCCTCTCTTTTACCACCAGTACAGAAACTTTATAAAAGCACCTGAATTTCCAGCTCTGCTGCATCCAGCTGTACCCAACATCCCTGTGGTGAATCACCTAGCTTGAAAAACAAAAAACAGAACAAAACAGAACAAAACTGTCCCACCTTTTGGTTCAATTCCACTCTGAAAGATAGTTAGGATTTGCCAGTTATTAAAAACAAAAAAAATCCTAATAACCAGCAGTGTTTTTTCTCCAGAAAGGAATTATTTGTATGCTCCCAGCCTATTTACCATCAGCCTTGAGACAGTGTTCACTGGGTGGCTGGGCAAGGTCTAAGCTACGTGGTAAAAACCACACAATGCTGTTCACTACTTCATTCTCTGCCCAGGACCCGAGTGTGATGAGGTTCATTTTCTCTCCTCTGCTCCTTTGTTCCTCTGCTCACTCAAGTGTACGCTGGCTTCACAGCTCCTCCTTCGGCTGATGGATGAGGCGTCTGTGCTGCAGGCAGGTAACCCAGCCTTCTCTCTGGGATGCAAAGGGAATGCCTGGGGTGGTGGCAGGAAGTGCTGGGGGTACTTCACTGACACATTTGCTCTGAGAAAGCATTCCCACAGCATTTTTTTCCTTGCAAGGCTCTCCCCATTTCACTCTTTGCAGCACACCTTCCTTTCATTTTCAACACGAATAATCTGTTCCAGAAGTGCCTTTTATTTACTTCGTTCAGAGCAGTTCAAGATATGGTGTTAAAAAGCACCATTTCCCTTCTTTCACCTGGACACCTCACAGAAACTGCTGGCAGCGTACCAAGCTCATGGAGAACATCTAACATGGCCATATTCTCCTTTCCCGTCCAGCAAAGACTACGGGAGTCCATATTCCCAATGCAGAAAGCAGAAGAAATTCTGCATCATCCTGTTTTGAACTGGACAGAAAGAAGCGCAACGCTTTCCTTTCCTCAGCTGTTTGTAAGATGAAATACTGACACTTCCCCTCCTGAAATCCTGCTAAGGATTCTGGACTGACAGACATTAAGCCCTGGAGGAATTTCTACAGAGGCTACATCCAAATGCTACAACACCAAAAAAGCCTGATAACACTATAATAATGTGACATTCCAGTACCAGGGCAATGACATACAAGAGTCTGAGACACCGTGTACCACTCTGATGCACACGACTGAAGAAGAGTGAAGGAGGACAAACATTTACACCACTTTTGTGACCATGAAGACCAAAACTATGACAGAATTCCTGAGATGGATGTTCAAAGGAGACCAATTTCAATAAGCAACTGAGACTAAAGGATTTCCCAGTGGTAGCTTTCTCCTGCTGTATCCACCTCCCTTCTTAAGTGAACTGTGCAGCCGGCGCTCAGCTCAGTGCTGCTGCAGCTGTCCCACCACCAGTACCCGTGCAAGGGAATTTAAAGCAAATTCAGGTACAGCTACATCTTTGTCTTTCCAGTAGATACACCTTGTTGCTTGAGGCAAAAACATCTCACCCCGCATCCCTCACCACCAAGCAGCAACAGCCCAAGATGAACTGTCATCTCTCAGCTGGTGTCCTTTGTCACCTTGATGTGTGCTGGAAGGGGACAGCCACCCTGGGTAAGTGGGGGGCTATTCGGTAGCACAGCCTCCCTGCCATAGCTCACACTGAGCTGGAACAAGCCATCACTTACCCAGCCTCCTCATACATTTCTTTTCCTGACAGCATTAAAATTGTTAGATAGGCATTTTCAGCATGAGTCTGCCAAGATGAACTTGAACTATGCACGCATCTGTCTTCTTCACATCAGCGTGAATCTTCTTTCATTGCTTCCAGGGTTGTTAATCCTTCTCCTCTGGGACTGCACCAGGATGGTCCTTTCTTCTTGAGGATAATCAGACTGTCAAATAAGACTGTAGAAAGGCCAGAATAGTTCCTTTAATTTTCCTTACTTCTTTATAATTAAGAATTCAGTCCCAACAGAGCAGAAAAAGGACAGACAGGAGTTCAAGGACAATTCTGTCATTTTTTTTAATGACAATCAAATTAACCATCACCATAGGTGATGGTTAATCAGAAGCCCATTTCAGAACTTACAATTGAGAGGAACCCTAAAGAAAAAACTAGCAAACATTAAAGGAAGGAACCGGAGGGAGTAGGAAAGAAAAAGAAGTCTTCATTTGCAGTAAATGGCTAACAAAGAACTGTTCAGACAACCAAAAATGAGGGACTCATAATGCATCAGACATCACCACAGGACAAACTTCACAGGGCCAAAGGCTTATGGAAGCGACAGTTCCCTTCAAGCATCCCTTCAGCCATAAGACTGAGTCCCACTAGCAACAAAAACCACAGAAGAACTAGACTGGAGTATCTAACAACAAGGACGTACATAAATCATTCCAATTCCTCGCATTGTCTAGACACGAATGTAGCACAATACCCAGCACATCGGTGGCATGCATGTGCTGGTTGCCTTTGGAACAGGATGAGAAGAAAGAAGGTATTTTCTGCTATGCCAATCTTTTTTCCCCCCCATCTCCATTGCATATACAAATTCTAATGAAATGCAGTCACTTCTGTGAAACACAGAACACAAAGCTATTGGTTTTTATAACATGAGGGAGGGAAAACACAGAAGACTTTCAGTTTGACTACATAAGACACCAAAACTAGATCTAGCAAACAGCTATGTCTACAGAAAGTGAAAGATCATAATTTACCATCTCACCTGAAAACCAATTTTCAGTAGTATGAGGTTGTTAGCAGCAAAGTGTCTTGCTGGTTTATTGGTAAATCACAAGAAAGAGCATCTTCAGCTGAAGCATCAATGCCAGGCAATGATTTCTACACAATCCTGTGCTCACAGCCTTGGAAAATTGCCTGGGTGTCCCAGCAGAATCAAAAAAGATAAAGAGAGAGTGATTCAAGTAATGAGTAATAGCAAGGCCTAGAAAAGACTGCTTGCTTGCAGACAAACGTGTTATTTGCAGTAATTAATAAATGTGACAAGACAGAAAGGAGCTGATAGTAAAGCAAAGCATGACCAGGTCACAGTTTGGATCTGATACAGTTTGAAGTTTCCACTTCCCAATTTGGAAGTTCTGATTTTTATTTTTTTTATTTTTTTAAAGGTGGACTCAGATCTGGATTCAGGTCTTCATTTCACCAGAGGTGAAGAGAATTTGGGGTTAGAATTTTTGGAATGAACCTACCACAACTTTAAACATCGGCATTCAGTCTAACAAAATTCACCTACTCTACTGCATGAGAAAATCTTCATTGCAGGGTGAGGTTAGATTGAATCCTCTAATAAGAAAAGTCATTTATTCTGAGAATAACTTCTCTCTAAGCAGCAAATCTGAGTAGTCTGAGAGTAGTTGTCCATTTTCATTGTCAGGGCAGTTTCACAAGACCTGTGTTCATTAGCAATCCCTACTAATCCCTGCAGAACCTGCAACCAGACGTATGTGGGAGAATGAAACGTACTGCCATCCCTGAGGAGCACTCCTGAACTTCATTTTTTATTATTACCATTCACCTAGGAACTTTAATCATGACAAAGTCATCCCTGGGACAGACAGCATATAAACTATCCTCAGAAAGGAATTCCCTGCCCCCAAGGTGTTATAACCTACTAAGTAAAGGAGAAGAGAGGAAGGATAAATGAACTTTCAGGAACACACAGCAGCGCAGCAACACGACTGGGATCCAAACCTGAGTTTTTGGGGCTGACAGGCTATAGTTCCATCAGCCAGATCAAAGGAAAGCAGCACAGATATTCTCCCTTGTGTACCCTAAACGTACATCCCAGCTCGTGCTCTTCAGCATCCATCAGTGAAACTAAGCGTACCCCGACATAAATGCCATCCCTACCACATCAGGGCATTAGAGCAGGGATGGAAAGTGCACCCAACACGCTGGTTTCTCAATAGGTAGCTGTAGTGAAGAACAAACCCTGGGTTGGGGCTTGCTCACCCACTCACCTGGGTATGCTGAGGCCACCCAACGCCAGCACTGTGCACATCGCCATGGCTCTGGGTGACACGGAGAAGAGGAGGGGACCGGGGGCCTCTTTGTGTAACGACACAATCAGGCCATGACTCCCCCTCTGTTTTTATCCTGGTGACAGAAGGTGAAAGCTTGCTATTCCCAGACACATTTATTTATCACTTTACTCTGGTTTCCATGGAAACAAGTCATGATATTACTGGCTGCAAGAGGGAGGTCGGGAGGTCTGCAGAAACTGCTTGAAGCCAGTGGCACAGAGCAGAACAAATGCTAAACTAGAAAAGTGTAATTTCTCTGCAAAGAACAATGAAATAAGTAGCAGGAGAGTTGAAAAGCACTAAATGTGAGAGGCCTGAACTTAATACCACTTCAATTATTTAACAAGATTGTCTTGTCTATGTATTTGGATGAGTATGATCAAACCTCGGGACTGCTGAGGTCGTATCAGCACTGCTTACAGACAGCACTGGCATATTGTATCTCTGCACCCACTGGGCACCTTTGAATTGCATTTTATCAGCCTTCTCTAGAAAAGAAGAAGGGAAAAAAAAAATACCCTAAAGCCAGATGCTCAGAGCTGAGCTTGATCCTACGGAAATCAAGGACATCAGGTGAGCCCAGACTTGGCTCTAAACAAATAAACACAGATGACAGTAATAACACAGAAATGTAGGTAGTAAATACATGCCATGCAAGCCTGCATCTGGAGTCAGGGATAGTTTTGCTAGGGACCAGAGCCAGAGAGTATGATTAGTTCAGTACTGTCAAAGTTTCCTGAGCTATTTAAATGTCTAAGTTATGAAGAATGCGAAGTGTCTTCCCTTATCCATTTTGTAAGCTAGAGAAATATTAAGTTATAAAACCCCCATATTTCAGACAAGGACCACAGGAGTCAGTAGGAGACACTGATCTGTCCCATCTCCAGTATTTTATGTTTCACTAACAGAATGACCATCATCCACTCCTGATATACAAAGGTTTAAATTATAAGCCTTAAATAAAAGTTGACTTTTGAGTGAACTTCCCAACCTGTACCATAGTAGCATGAAATGTAACCATGAGATTGTTTTCCTCCTACAATCCAAAGCCAGGTACAGAAAACCAAAACAGCAGCTTCTTGGACATATCTCAGATCCTGGCCAAATCTGGGATGTGCCTGTGTGAAGTGAAACTTACCCACCAGATGTTCCCGTGCCTTTCTGTCTGCATAATTTGTTTGTTAGATGGTATAAAAGCAGGACCCTCTCATAGCAAAGGTGGAGACCTCACCTACGAGTGGACACACTGTGTAGGACTTCCCAGTTGCCAGGGAAAGGCTCTCCAATCCTTCGCTGTGACAGGGGCTCCCCAGCTGATGTATGGGATCTGGATGATGGTAAAGTATTTGGGCAACTGTTGATGTATCTTTCTTAATCACTGTGCTTTCACTTATGTAGTAACGATCTTCACTGTGACAGGGGCTCCCCAGCTGATGTACGGGATCTGGATGATGGTAAAGTATTTGGGCAACTGTTGATGTATCTTTCTTAATCACTGTGCTTTCACTTATGTAGTAATGATTAGGTGCACTACCCTGTTTAACTCTGTACCTTGCTTATTCTTCTTTTTTCCCTGCTTTAAACTAGAGTAAAATAAGTTTGTTTCTGGTGTTAAGTTGGTGTTTGTGTCCTTTTTGCTAACCCCACTGACTGGCAAAACAACTCCCCAGGATAAACGCATAAAACCATGAGCCTCTTCTTCAGAAGGAGCTGATGGGAACGTCCCAATAGATCTTCTGTCTTCACACCCACCTGATGTGCCTCACTTGTACCACGTGGTAACCACAAACACAGCAATCTCCTAACTAAATCTCTTGACACAGCTTGTGCGCATCTCAGACTGTAACCCAGCTTCATAAGGAAGCAAGGATGGCACACAGCAGCCTGTTACTACTTATAAGAATCACAGACTCTGTTTTCATGGCCAGAAAGAACCATTTAAATAATTTAATCCAATCCATAACAAAGAACATAAACAATATCCTTGGTACAACCTCTCGTCTGAGCTACAGAAGAGTCTAGAAGATGAGCCCAACCAAAAACTCCGGCTATAAGAAATAATTACAAGTTATTTTTTAGTTTCCTGCAATTCATCACGGGCATAATTAAAAATGAGACCGCTACCTCATGTCTTGCGTTAACTCAGATTATCTTACACGTTTGTCTGCCATGCTGAAGAGCAAAACAAATTTTGCTTCCTGTGCACAGACTGTCATGAAGTCACTCATAAACTCTGCCTGCTAAATTCAGTACATTCAGTTTCTGGAGTCTTTTGGTAGATGGCCAAAAAACCAACTGATGGAAAAATTTGCTGCTGTATTTCATAGGATAAATGTGATAGTGGTGGGTATCTTAAATATGTATTTGTTCATTTTGCCTCTGCTTCAGACAGGCTGATCCCACTGCACTAAATTGCAAAGTTTTTTCCACAAGTACCTAGCAAACATCTGAATTCTCTGAGATGGAAAATTGTTAGTGATCTCACAGTAGACTGAAAAGACTCTGAATCTTTAATAACTAGGTCTTTAAGAAAGGACATATTATTTCCTAGTACTGAAGTGCCAAGCTATTCAAAGTTTTCAGCTGCCACAAAATCAGCATTGGTCCCAAAAGCTTTCAGAAGCTGCCAGAGAACCTTCCTGGAGGCTGCCCAAGAGCCATGAATTTTATTTTATTTTTAAAATTTAATTTGGAATAAGACTTGCACGATGCATGTTTAGCATCGGTGCAAAGTGGCTTGTTTATTTGTTTTCTGGCCAAAAAGCAACAGGTGCTATTACTGACAATGTCCTGAATACAATGAATTGCAAGTTAACTCTACCTGACAAAGAGTTTGGGGACAGATTTTCAAAAAGCAGCTCTGATATATTTGCAAATTATATGTAGGCACTTCCAACATATCCACGTGCAAACTGCTATGACTCTCGACATACGGGTTCCGCAGGTCCAGGTATCATACTGCTAGCAGCAGTTTTACTCAGACATTGCCTGCAGCAGAGCATATTTAGAGTTGTTTAAGCAGAAGTCATGCACTTGCTTTTCAAATTTTGACCCAAAATGTAAATTGAGAAAGTCAATATCCATCAGCTTGTCTTTAAGAATCTAAAATCTAGAATGCTCAAGAGAACAACTGATTTGTTCTACGGTTTGCACAGAAGATGCTGTAGCAAGTATCCATCTGATAGAGTACATTATATTATGCATATGTGATCAAATCCCAGAATCCCAGAATGGCCTGGATTGGAAAAGCCCTTTAAGCTCATCAAGTCCCATCATGAATCCAACACTGACAAGTCCCCTATGACTAACCCATGTCCCTCAGCACTGTGTCTACACGACTCTTCAATCCCTCCAGGGATGGGGACTCCACCACTGCCCTGGGCAACCCCTTCCAATGCCTCAGAACCCTTTCAGCAAAGAAATTCTTCCTCACATCCCATCTCAACTGCCCTTGGGGCAAATTTAGGCCATTTCCTCTTGTCCTGTCCCTTGGTTGAACAGACCCCCCACCTCCCTACAATGTACATTCAAAGGACATCATCCCTATGGGAAAGTCCTGCAGAGTTTAGTAAGAAATACAAACCTACTGACCGTTTTAAATTATGCTCAAGAGTCCTGTGCCAGATGAGATTTACATCGGCTTTGTACCTCGTCTTTCTCACACCAAACTGTATTACGCGCTCCCTGTGGAGGCAAGCCAACGAGGCTGGAACATAAATATGCCCAGAGGCAGCACATCCATATTGCCTGTCCGAAAAGAAAGAGCAAAGAAAGAAATCAGAACTAATTAGTACTGTAATGTGTCTGAGCCTAGATTTAGCGTCATTCAACGACCACAGGCAGCAGAGGAATGAAGAAAAATGGAGCCAATTTGTGGCTCGGTATTTATTAGCATTTAGATAATATGCCCCATCCATCATATACAAGGCATGTTTCAAAAGTACCAGTGCTCCTGCATCCTGAGTGCCCAGAACCCTTGGAAATCTCCTTCCTCGGATCTTGCCGAAAATAAAACACATTCATCTGGATGCAGCCGCTGGGGAAGACATTTTTTCCTTGTGATGGAAATAAAGACTGATGATACAAAGGAGTCATAAAAGCAAGAGGCTGCAGATCAAGACAGGAGGAATCCACTTCTTCCCACTGACGTAAATCTGTGATTTATAAGCTGCCAAGCACAGCCATGGGATCATAGGAATAAAATCCCAGTTGAGACAGAGACAATTTGAAAGCATCTAAAAATCTTCAGCCAAGTTGGTTGCTCCATTACTCAGCTTTTATTTAGCAGGGCAGAGAAAGAGAACCCCAAGATGACAGAAAAGGGCCTGTAGAGGTTCCAGAAAGGAAAACATTGAACATGATAGTAAAGAAGTTCAATACCTCTCTTTCTCCAGAAGTTAAATAACCATGGACAGCACTAGATTTAGACAGCTCTGAACAACAGATTCGTTTCCAGATGTTGCAACCCCCCCAGATGTTGCAAGCACACCAGACAAGCAGTCTGCAATGAGTCTTGTAGGTGCTGTTTAAAGCACAGTTTAATTTCTACAGGGCCATCACTTTGCAAAGAAAGGGTTCTTACCATCCTTTACTGCTCAGTGTAGAGAAGGAGACAGCAGCAGAGGTTCGTGGCTTCACTGCAGTTTTAGAAAGCATGCTGTTTCTTCTCTGTTTTTCAAGGTTATTCCCCAGGTATTCCAAGACCAGACTCCCAGAAATCTCATCAATTTTTGACTCAATAAAACCCTCAGTAAGTGGCTGAAATTAAAGACAGAAAATTAAACATACACTTAAGCACTTTGATAAATCAAGGCCTAAAGAAATTAACCACCAAATGAATCTTTTCATGTAGATTTCTGCTTTGCTAAAGTTTAAATGAGTTTTGACCTTTCATCTCACTTCAACATGGGAGACACATTAAAAAATCTTACATGATTTCCAGGAAAAACAACTTCTTGCCTACCTTTATTTAAGCAAATAAATTGTTCTGGGTCCTAAGTAGTTGTCAGGCTGTTTAGTATTTAAGCAGCTGTTAATTAAAAACAAACAAAAGAAAACAAAGCAACCCATTTCATAATGAGCATCTATCTATAACAATTATAAATCATTAAAGTTAGTTAATTTATTTACACAACCATGACAAGGGATGTGGTATTTCTAGCACAGCCACATAATGTCACAAGTTATTCGTTTCTTTATTTGCATAATCTTTGACAGCACAGTCAGGTTAGATGATCCATTTCTGAGTAAAATGGCAATTCCTGGGCTGTTACCAGTGGATACAAAGACTCCATAAGAAAGGTGACAGAAGAATTAACTCAAAAACATGTTTGACAGATACATGAGCTTCAAACTCTCCAGTGGCTCGGGACTGTAATGAGGAAGGAGGTTAGTAGATAGGAATGTTTTAATTCGGGAACTATGACATGCAATTAATATCAAGAATTAACTCAAAAACATGTTTGACAGATAGATGAGCTTCAAACTCTCCAGTGGCTCGAGACTGTAATGAGGAAGGAGGTTAGTAGATAGTAATGTTTTATTTCGGGAACTATGACATGCAATTAATATAAGTGCCATGCCATCCCATATCTGGAAAACAATTAGGATATGAGCTGGCAATGTGAGCTCACAGCCCAGAAGGCCAACTTATCCTGGGCTGCACCCAGAGCAGCGTGGGCAGCAGGTGGAGGGAGG
>NW_010304541.1:59334-69296 GCF_000700745.2 Antrostomus carolinensis | reverse complement strand
GCCCCATCCCTGGAAACGTTCAAGGTCAGGTTGGACGGGGCTCTGAGCAACCTGGTCTGGTTGAAGATGTCCCTGCTCACTGCAGGGGGCTGGACTAGATGGCCCTGAAAGGTCCCTTCCCACCCAAACCAGTCTGGGATTCTATGATAATGCTGAACAAGCAGTTATGTTTACTGAGATTTCTGTGCTAGCAAATGCTGGGGACAAAGTAGCTTAGAACAGCAGGAAATTGCAGTTCCATATAACTGTTTCTTTAAAGTTCAGCATCTCCCCTTTTACTCCCCACCACTCTCATGAACACAGTCTAAAGGCACTAGTACAGCAGTGCTGCATTGTGTCTTCACGGGTTTCATTCATTTGCACATCTACCCCATAAATCACCTCACCACCAGATTTTGAGTTCTTTAAAGGGATTTTAAAGCTCTTTCAAGGGTGAGATGGTGGCACCCCACTGTCTAACTGCTCCGGCCCAAACTGCCTTCAGAGAGGCTGAACCTTCCTGTCTTGCTCCTGATCCAAGAACGAAGGCTGCACAAGCCTTACAGTTTACAAAGGTCTCACCTCTGGAGTGGAACATGCCAGTTGTTTAGCATATAACAGCTTGAAAGAGGAAACAAAAGGAGAATCCTATACCTCAAATTAATCTGAGGCTTGGGATGGTGTATTGTAGTAGCTCACCTTGGAATATGGCCGAGGCCCTCAACTTAAAATACCTGTGCAAAATGTTCCACCTCATTTTTTTAAAAACTGCAAGTGATCACTATCTTCATTGTCAGCATTATCTGAGCGACATCACCAGTTCCTCCCAGTACAGAGAGCTGTTGGATGGAGTAAAGGTTGCTACCAAGTCAATCACGAACACTGCTCCTTGAAGTCCACAATCAGTGGTCTGGTATGAACTGGTATGACCCAGTCTGTTTTTCTAAACTTGTCATAAATAAGGTACTGGCTGTAATGGTGTGGCAGCAATCCTCTCTTTCTCTGGCCAAGTTCTGCTCTTGCCTGTTGGATTATCCAAAAAACCCAGCCAAACTCATGGCTGAACTTTTATATCTTAAATTTGGCTCCTGGATAGCATTTGATACTTGTCAGCCTTGGATCTTGCAACTTCTAGAGTAAAGTATGTGAGTTTAAATCTCCTGCTAGAAAAAAACCTGAGCCTGCGAGTAAAAGGCCTTTTCAGGGGATAAACAACTCTCCAATTCCTCAGCTGCTGCACCTCATGTCAGTTGACTGTAACAAACCCATGACAAACAGAGTAGGGAGGAGAAGGCTGACTGATTTCTTCACTCTAGTCCAGAAACAGATACAAATGCAGCCACACCAAAAATAGGAAGTATACTCAAAGAAATATGAAAAATTGCACACACACAGGTATACACAGTGTCCAGGAACAATGAGGGATATGCAGGTAATGATCCAGCCAAACATAAAGTTAACGTACGACCCTCTTCTCCAAACTTAGCCACCCCGCATTATGGCACACCACAGGATTCAGATAAAAGGGGTAGATGGCATTTCATGTGCTGTACTGGAACCCTACCTCTGCATTGTCATCAAACCAATAGCTGGACTTTTTTTAAAGCCAGAAAGCCTCAACGAACCCCAAGCAGCCCGCAGAACAGCTGAACCAAAGAAATTACTAACAGCATGCCCCTTGCCAGCAACAACTGATATTGGAGGGGTATGTGGGAATGACAGACGAGTGCTCTTTTCCACTCTAAATACTCCTGGAAGCTCAATAAATTGGTAACGTTATCTGTGGCAGCAGCAAGGTGTCACACACTCGTGGGGACTCGTACAGGCAGGTAAAAGCGTGCCCAGTGGCTGGTCTGACAGATCACACGAGGAGGAGAGATGACTGATGCTGCCTTCACTGTTCCAGCTGATGCTCCACCTTCTTCCTGCCTTACACTTTGCTTTCACTCCTTCTGAATATATTGTTGCTGTGTCTGGCTCAGCGTCTGCCTTCTGCTAAGGGTTGTACTTTGGGGATCACATAGCCCTCATGTCTGCACCTGTGGATCCACAGTCTCTCCACCTGCCCCTGGCCCTACACTAGCAGCCACCCACACGGCTGCGAGTGAGGAATGAGTGTCACAGTGTGACAAGTCCTACAAGATGGGGACTTTGGACTCAAGCACTGATGCAAGCTCACACCCAAAATATTGTATAGATTTACCTGTTGCCTCTGAAAGCCTAAATACATGATTTTTTTTTCCTTTATGATGAATATGCATAAATTTGTTTCTTCCTGTGCAAAAAGTCATTATCATGGACATGTAATCATGAAAAACACTGTCTAACTTTACTGTAGACCTACAGAAATCACACACAATGAATCAGTTTTTCTAAAATTTACATAGCCCACATTGAAGAAACCTGACAGGCATCTCATCTGAGTTACCGACCGGCACTGTCCTGTACACCTGCTGCCTGGCTGAGCCAACATCAGGGTCATAATACACACCCAATTTCTATTTCTGTTATTTCTATTTCTGTTATTTCTATTTCTGTTATTTCTATTCAATAGGAACTACAGATTATTATTTCAAGGTAGTTTCATGGTTCTTCCTGAATTATTGTATTTTTATGAGCACACAAGCAAAAGGGCACCTCATAGGAATGAAGCTGTGAAAAGAGAAGAGCATGAAAGGCTCCATTAGGGAATGCAGGAGTCATTCAAGGTCTTCTCAAGATTAATAGCATTCTTATGGAGACTTACTTGCCCACCTTTCTGTTGATGCTTTCAGTAAGAAGCTGCAGTAACTTGACTTAAAATTAAGTGAAGCTACTCAGATGAATAAAGTTAACCAAGCACTTAATTAGTTTCCTAGTCAGTCTTTTTTTGTAAAATTAATGAGGAGAAGGCATTCATGTTCATTTGTCTCACAATTAAAACCTGATTTTTTTTAAAGGAATGATTGATACTTTGCTGTCTACTCACATGGAAGAGATCTGGTGTGTCTGGAGAGAAGCATGCTGTCCTCTAGAAGAAATTTAATGTACCCCAAAATCACGCTGTATTTTAAAATGTCTCTCTGAGCATCTCATTTCTTAGCTAACAGCTGCTTGCCCTGTGGGTAGACAGAGAATACTCTTGCACCTCAGCACATTCCTTCCAGTGATGAAGTGACAAAAGAGAGACATCAAGGGGAAAATGGAGGAAGACAAGCCCTGTGCAGGGTCTTGCTCAAGTGGCAATCAGTTGTCTCATGTGCTTTGTTAAGAGATGGCAGCCCTACCATTTGACAGCTCCTCCTTTCCTGAGTTACCTTGTCGTTAACAACAGACTTCACAGCTAAAACTGGTACTTCCCTTTCCCTAGCACACCATCCCAAGGCTGGTCACCCAGGGCACCTACTTATATTCCTCAGACCTGTCAAGTCTCTCCATCTAGCTTTGCTCTTTGTTGTTTTTCTAGACTGTATCATCTTGAGAAATAATGATACCTGAGAGTTGTTGTCTTGGGCATAAGTTTGGCTTTTGAAGGAGCGGGGACAAAATCCTGAAAAGCAGGGTTGGCCAAGGAGCCTTCCATTGGAGCACAACTAGACTTGGGGTGCTTAACAGGTTGGGTTTAGAACCCTTTTAGCTTTGTGCAATGTTATCCTTTCTGTATCAGGATAGAAGCATCCTGCTAATCATGCCATAATCCTCTCTCATTAATTCAAATTACTTTATCATGTCACTGGACAGTCTTAGCCTAGCAGATGATTAAACACCAGCCCTATGATCGTTTGAGGATGAAATGCCTCATTGTAAGGACCTTTTCTAACATTTTGTCAGGGTTCATTGGCTATTGAGAAACAAATATCTCAAGGGGCTGAAAGGCTGTGGTCGTGATTCTCAACAAGGAGAAGGAGACAACCCTGAGGCACTGCTTCGAACTCATTTCTCTCCTGAGGTCTCAGCTGTAGCTCTGGCAGGATGACAGTGGAGAGACACTTGCAATGTCTGCAGACATTTCAGTAGCTGTCTCTGCTGCCTTAGATGAGGATAATATGTTGAGGTATGGTTATGTTATTTCTGTTCGCAGAGGTAGAAGAATCAGAGTTTTTTAGAACCTCTATGACTGTTCATCGTCAGTGCTTTCATTATGCATTTCAGCACAAAGTGAAAAAACACTCATTTTCTCCGTTTCCCATCCCCCCTTGAAATATTCATAGGGAACTGCATGAAAACCAATTGTTTTTCCAAAGCCTACGGTAAGGACAGTGTGAACCACACTGCTGGCTTCCTAAGAAAGTACCAGCAATTCATTACATGCATTAGAAGCCCCACTCTGCACGAATTCTGACTTTACTATTTTTATCTGCCTTCTGATTAAACTTTATCTTTAAGATATTCATGACTATCATTAATTACCAGATTCCCCTGCAAATATCTGGGAATGTATCTCAGGTCTGAGAGACTGCCCTGACACCATCAGAGGGAAACATTCTTTTAAGATTTTTAAAGAGGAGCTTGGGGCAGCCTAGGAGCATTGAAGTCTCCCATAACATTCCACTAAGCAGACAGAGGAGTAAGCAACCTAAGAGGCCCTTGCCCACAGATTCCTAACCCTTCTTCTTATATCTTTATCTTCCTTCATCATCCTGATACATTTTTGTATCTCCACTGGATCATGAAAACTTCTAAACACATGGATGGGAGGTAAGAACCAAGAGATACCTCACCGTGTAGGCGAAGTGATGGGTAACGAGACTCTTACGTCCTAGATCCTAATGCTGAAAGCCCTTATACATGGCAAAATTAAGATCAGTGGTCTTGAATTAGTTTGAAAACAAGCATATTTTTTTTAAAAAAAAGAAAGAAAAATTAGGCTGAGCACCCATTACTTGCCTCAACTGGACATCCTAATCCTTCTGCTGATCTTAATGGAAGTACTTCTTACAGTGTAGCTAGAAGAGAACAATCAGACTCTAGTTAGGTTGAAATCTGGGTTACAGGTATGGCTGTATGATGAAATGAGGATAAGATTAGGTAGTAACACTTACCCTGTAATTAAGATTAAATGCTAACAGCATTCTCACGTGCACTGTGACCGCAGCCAAGCAGCATTCAGTCTGTGTCGCGCTACAGCAGGCCGCGATGAAGCAGTAGGTGCATTTTATATCAATGGCTGCCTGAAAGAAGAAACTTTTAATTGCAAATAAAATCAAAAGTCACCCCTCCTTTTTCTACTATTTTAGAGCACCGTGTAAGTTCTACAAGAAGTATGTATGGGAAAGGTTTAACACATCTTTTGTGTCAAGACTTGTGCTAGCTAAAGATAATAGACAGAGATGCCACATCCTTCAGTTGCCATGTTTCCGTGTGGTGGCAGACGCGGTCAGGCAGAGGGCTGATGCAGACGTCTGTGTCGCTCTTCTGATAAGATCTGACAGTATTAATGAGACTCAGGAACCACTCGTCATGGTGAAAGATCAGAAATGGCTTCTTTTTACTCTTGAATCCTGACAGGAAAAATTGTGTGAGAATGGTATGTATGTGAGGAGGAAAGAGGAAAAAAAAAAGGCAGGGGGAAAAGCTAATTACAATCTGCAGCCAATTTGAAACACTTTTCTTGGATGGACTTGTTATCAATGCTACAATCAGACAATTCACTTCTCATGTAGTGCCTGATAAACACTGCTATTCAGTTATTAACATATTGCCATCTATTAATATCTATTAGTGCTCATTAACACTCCTTTAGAGGCTGAGAACCCTCCCCACAGTAGTATTTCCCCCTCTATCTGCATCTTTTCTTCCTCCCTTTTTTTTTTTTTGTTTTGTTTTGTTTCTGTGGTCAGACAGGAATCAAAACAGTGAGACTTTCCTGTTAACTCCTTTTGACATCTCTGATAAGGTTATCTGGGATCCTAATAGTACATCCTAAACTTAGATTCAAAAGCAGAAAATCACTAATGGTTCCTGCGAGCAGTGGAGGTTCTGCTCTTTTTAAGGCTTTAAAGCTCCCTGCCGTGGATTGAGCCAGTTTGGACATGGAAAAGCTGTCCATCATCTCAGTCAGTGCCTTCACTAAGCACGGCATTTCATAAGCTACATGACCCAACCAGTCAGGAAACTGAGCAGGGAAAGGCAACAAGTAGCTTAGATCTGTCTGGTGCTATTAGGGATAGAGAGGGGAGCCGACACACTCTCAGACATCGCCTGTTTTTTTCCCCCTATTCTTCACCTTTGCCTGAAAGGAAATGTATCAACAAAGGGAAACTTCAGCAAGAGTTTAATCAAAGCTTCAGACAAAAAGGCTGGAAGTCTGTCTGTGTCTGTGAAAAGTCTGAGAAAACTTTAAGGTCTGTTGTCTGACAGTGGTAGCACTCATTAGGCTACATTCTGGACTCATTATTAGGCTAAAACGAAGGGCCCGTTTCTACAAAGTGCAGAGCTGAGAAGTCACGTACTTCATCACACACTCATCAGAGTAGCAGGTATGGTGGTTACGGAGTGGTTTCTGACAAGGAGGGTATTTTTAAAAGCCTGTTGTCCTTGTTAGCCCTGATGGGGAAGGGAGCAAAAGAGAAAAGTGGAAAATGAAGAGGCAGCTAACTGGAGAAATACTAAAATCGCAGGCAACTGTGAGGAAATGAATGTTATAACACACACACACAAAAATCTTTCAGGGTTTGATGAACTCCTGCCTGTGAATCTGATTGAATCTATTTAAAGAATGAGTTTTAATCCCGGTATTCTGGATTTCCAAAGTTTGCTGGAGCTACTTTGGCTCATGCCATTTGTAAATACGGCTCATTGTGTCTGAGCGACTGGAAATGCCCAGCTCAGAAGTCATTGCACAGCAAATTTCCTTATTATGAACAAAGGTAGCTAATTGAGGAGACCAGTACCTCTGAGCTCACCTACATGATGCAATCTTGCTAGTAAACAAAAGAAAGTCATCCCTCTTCTGCTAGACTTGTGGAAATCTGTAGGATAGGGTACATCCTATATGATATGCACTCTGGTACTCCCTGCAGCCTTCTTTTCTAAGAGCAGTTCACCATAATGGCAAAAAAATGAGTGGAAAGCAATTGCCACATTCAGTCTGTGTGCTCTATTAAAAAAGTAAATGAATGATACATAAAGCTGGCAACAATATCTAAGGCAACAATACCTACCCTCGAGACAGAAGTCCTCTGGAAAAAGATGTCATCATGTAATTAAGGGGTACATCATCATGTAAATAGACAAAGGGGCTAATTAAATTCATAAAATCAACCTCCATTCTGCTATTTTCTGATTGCAGAGTTCTTCAATTTGCAGCCTTTCTAATATTAGTTTAATGTAACTTTTCTGTGTACAATAAAGAGGTTTCTTATTAGCTGTGGCTTGTCTATTCTCTCACTTGCTTGCCTGCCTGGATTGAGTCACAGCACAATGAGTCTCTTGCCTCCTGAAGTCAGGTAATTATCTCAGGATCTTAAATTAAAAAAAAAGGACTCTTGTAAACCTCTCTGTTCCGAAGAAAAGTGTGAGTAGGCGAATCCAGTGTAACCAGTGTGTTGGTGTCTGTGGAGAGCCTGAAACAATAGTTTTGAGAGATATCAAATGTAATGTGTGTCCTAATAGAAAACTAATTATTCCAGTAACTCTTTCAACACCATCCCATTAGGGAACTCTGTCACCCCAGCGGATATTTATGGGAGTATTTGGAAAAATCTTGCACATGATCCTGTTATTACTTCTTTTTCTGCTCAAGATAAATCTTCTTGATCTTTCTGGAAGAATAAACAAACCCAAAACTCAGAAGCGCTTAGGTCCCTGCCTTCATCCCCTGGTCTGCTGTTCTGAGGTTGGATTTCCAGATGCCACCTGCTCATCTATGTCCTGGTTCCTTTGTCTTTGCCTCGTGCTCTGTGGATATGAAGGGGCTGAGAAACTCCAACTCCTGCAAGTGAAGCGTGCCTATTTGTAAACGAGGACGCAACTAATGGCAGTGTGCTTTAGTAGCTCCTACCTCCAGGATGGTCCTCGGGAGTGTCACAGCACACAGCAGCACCGAGAGCAAAGAACCACAGAGACAGGCTGCAGATCAGAGGTGTGCAGCTATTTTTAAGCCCTCTCACATATAGGCAGTTCATGTTTATGGAATATGGCACAGGAGATAATCTTAAAACCAAAGCATCTCTCTAGATACGCATATCTAGGGCAAACCCGAGGTGAATGATACCCTCTAACTTCCTTCCAGAGCCATTTTAGTGGCAATCAGAGGAAACATTTCCTACAGAAACAGTTCGTATCAAATTTATAAGCCTTCCCTTGGGGAGGCACATCCATTTCCCCTTCTACCTGTCATTCTTCTTCGTTTATTGAATCAATAAGGCATGAAATTTGGCAGGCTTTAAGTAAAAAATGAGCTGTTCATATCCAAGAGAGCCTGGATGGATTAAAAAAATCAAACTGTTAGAATCTAGATTCAGTTAATAAGAATAAAATTAAATAGAAACTGAATCTAAATGTAAATGAACATGACATCACCACTGGCATTTAAGCTCATTTTCAAATACAGAATTAGGAACAGATTTAACTAGCTGAACCTTGCTGTGTGTTTATACAGCGAGAGCTGCTTTGGGGGACACAGGTCTGAACATTTTGTCTGTAGCTTCTGCTCCCCAAACAAGCCACAGCTGGAGATTCTTATTGGACAAGGAAGGAGGAAGAGGGATTATGCAGAGGGAGCAAATCCCTACTTTCTGGCCAAAAAGACAGCTAAGAGGTTAGGAGGATTATGATTAAGTTCAAGCAAGAACTTAATCCCTGTCCTTTGCAAACTGTTGCAATATGACAGTCAGTATATCTGAGTCACCTGGACCCTTCTGGAAGGTGTCTGAATTTACCTGCCGAGCTGCAGCTTCTGTGCTTCCAGTCTTTAATACAGGTCCTCCATCAGTCCAGATGAGAGACCCATCACTGCCTTGCATTTACACCATGAAGTTCCATCTGTCATGGATCTGTCGAGTGTCACTGCCCTGCAACTGTTATCAGGAGGGCACTGCTCTGTCTATGGGACAATCCTTGTTTACTCAAAGGCAACCAAGAGGTCTTCAGGTCTGAGTGAAAAAATTCCAAATAAGTGGTGAGCACACTTCTGTCCAACCAGGCAGCTGAGTATCACACCACCATGCCCTGCCTTCAGGGCTCACAGACGATTTCCTGCTTGGCTTGCCTCTCTACAGCCTGAAAGTTCTTCCTCTCTTACCTCTGGAGATCATCGTTCACACACCTACGTTTTCCTCATAAGGAAAGCAATTGCTGGCAGTTACTCTAAGGTAATATTATCAGTAGGTCACAGCAGCTTTCCTGAGTGTCTTCAAGCTTCAAGGGCATTTTTCAGAGCTACCAGTCCCTATCGTGTGCTCTAACTTCCAACCCGATGAGTATAATTTTCCTCTACTCCAAGGTGAGCTATTCTGCTCAATTACAAGCATGGGGTCCATCACTTAGATGAAGATGCAGTGATTATATTTGAGTGTGGTTCTTTTGAGCATGACTCTGTCCCACACTGCCTACTAAAGAGCAAAGTTTAACGCTACTCTCACTCCTACTAATCCTTTTGTGTAATGTCACATTATGCATTTGCTTCTACAACTATTTTTGTAGCTCAAGGTCTTAATTTGCATCTTCCAGCTTCAACTGAAGCATCTACTAGCTTCAGCTGCCTTTGAAACTACATCATATGCAAGAAGATTTGTTCTTCTTTCCTAACACACACACATGCACAGAATTAATTTTTTATCCCACTGAAATGACAACACTTACACATCTCTTTTCTTGGGGACCCAAGGATCTTAAAAAATCTTGAGGATTTTTCAAGTTTAGGTAGGCATGGCATGAGAAGGGGAAGAATTTCTCCCACCAGTCACCACTACTGGAATAAGCCTGCAGACCAACCCCACACAGATCCTACAACTCTCTCAAATCCTTTTACTAGCCTTTATTCTGCCTGGATGGTTTTATTA
>NW_010304541.1:32215-59313 GCF_000700745.2 Antrostomus carolinensis | reverse complement strand
CAGGAAGGTCTTGTTTATTGCTAGCTTGCTTGAAGACAAGCAGAGCATATAGTCCCAATGAGGTGGGATGTAATTATTAAGGTTTTAATGAAAAAACACAATGATGAGATGTTGTATAAGGTATGGAAACCACATGTGAGAAATCAAGACCTTGCTGGCTGCACTGTTATTCATATAGAAGCAACTTATTTTGTTGAAATACAAGACTAATTTTAATAAATCTCATATTCTGATCAATTATCTTTGAAATTGTACAGCTCACTGTGATGACTGGGGAATACCTATGTATTAGTTGTTGATCTCTTCTGATACAGAGACTTGTTCCTAGCACCCCACAGCTGGTAATACCAGTCTTCAAGCTCATTCTTGGAGTAGGAGACGTATTCCATTGTAGGGTTCACCTCAAATAGCAGGTACACAAGAGGTTTCCTACATTTACTGTTCTAAATAGATATCTTTCCTCTGGAGAAGTAATCTGGTTTGTGTTTGCTGGCTTCAGCTTTATTCACTCAACATCAGGCAGATTAAAGGTGAAAGCATATAATTTAATTCTAGCAAAGAAAAAGGTTAGGCTCTTAATTAGTAATTAGAAAAAAAGATTACAAAAAGAGGAAAATAAACAAAAAAGTAATTTTAGCATCAAATTTCTTTCCCAGTTGTCATCTCAAATCCTTGAGGTATGCATTAGCCATACAAACTCAAGACACAATTTACAAACTGCAAATAGACATTGAGTACTGTCTCTTAGAGTAAAACCTTAAAGCTGGTGCCCCTGGATGCCTCCATCCACCACACCTACACACAGCAGCAACCTGCTCGATTTCTTCTCTTGTTCGGAATGGTATTACCATCCATTTATATTGTTAATCTCACTCATCTTTCCATCTGTTGGGGCTGAATGGTCCTTCTTGTTCAGGACAACTTTCTCTGAGTTTACAATTCAGTGGCATTCTTCCCATTAGTGGATTTCTTCTGTCTTAAATGGCCTTTTGGCAGATCACAACATTTTGAGGGCTGCCATGATATCAATCACAAAAAGCACAACTCTGATAACATCATACAACAGTTCCACTAATCTCATATGACAATTCTGCCAGTGTTGTAGCCCAGCAGGACCTAGTTTTTTCAGAGAGACTGGAAGTTAAAACATTACTTGGATGATGAAACCGGCCTTCAGAGATGCTCTGTCCAACCTTTTTCTCCCTCTTTTGGTCACTTTTAGGAGCTCACGCCATCACATTAATCTTTCATAGACTTGGATGTCATAGGTCAAAACTCTTTGTTTAAGAAAGGCTTCTACCTGGAAAACATCATCTCCATCTTGGGGAAAGCGGGTGTCTAACAAAAGAAAGAGTTGTAGGAAATAATTCACTAGATGAGCTCACAGCTCACCTCCAGCATCTTGTCCAGATGCCTGCATCAAGCATCTGGTCTCCAGCAACGGAGCAGTGACAAATGCTTCAGGTGTAAAAAAAAAATTAATTAATAATCTGCTTATTAATACCATAACATCTAAGCCCTAACCAGCAATAATCACCATGTGTTATCCTCAGGAGGAGGCTGTTCTGCTGGGATGCTGGATGTCTCCTCCTGTGATCATCATCATCCTTCACCACATCTTTTGATTTTGCTGCCTGATTTAACAGTCATGTCTCTCTGTCTCTCCATGGAATAATGCTCAGGCCATCAAATTTTTTTGAGTTATAGATACTGTGTATCAGAGATAAGCAAAATGATCACTACGTGTCCCTGAATTCAGAGCAACCTCTTTGGATATTGAGAGTCATGCCATGACTGCACATCAGCAGCAGAAATGGTTCCTCTTATGGGCAGCTAATAGCTATGTAACCCAACAGTTAGCGAGGCAAGGACTCATTGGTAATACATCATGGAACTAATAAATTATTTTTACAAAGGCATGCAATAAAATGTATTTCCATATAGAATTATTTTCTTACTTTGATATTCCTAATGTCACTATCCTGAATCACTCTGAGTTGGAGAGTCAAATCTTACCGATTTGGAAATATCCACAGCACCATTTGTGATGACACGAAGGGAATCACTATCTGTTTAAAGTTCTTTCAGCATGTTTGGGTATAATTTAGTTTGTAACACAGTGATATTAATCCAAAATTATTGAATCCCTAAAGATCTTAAAGAAAAAACACTTATTCCCAAATCTTTACTGTGGAGAGAGGAATAAACCACCTCATTTCAAGAAAGATTCCTGACAGATTAAGAAAGGTAAATTGATACAAAGCAAACTTCAGAAAAATTTGAAAAAGCCAATAATGCTTCTTCCCTTTTGATGAAGAAAATTTGGAGCAACTATATTTAGATTCATAACCAGAAAACACCATTCTGTTTTCTGAAAAAGAACTGTGTCCATGAAGACTTACCTTAGGTCTAATGTAATACGGGATCGATGTTGGTATTGGTTGTCTCTAACCTCCATCTCTCTGCATAGATCTTTTCTGAACAACAATTCTATTAAAAGATTGGTCGAATGCTGCTTTCAGCCTGAAATCATTATCTTGTTGCAAAGGATCCCAGACCTCACAACTAAAGATTTTTCCTTTCTTACACGTCCAGCACCCACACACCCGCACACGCAAATGTGTAAGTTCTGATATTGCAGGAAGCTTTTATCACTGGTGGGTTTCCCACTTCATCTGAGATCATTCAGTCTTTCCTTCCGCTTGTTTCCCCAAGAATTGTCATTTCACTGTGAGAGTGTGTCATCTTTGTGAAGGAAAGCCATCCGAGGCACGGGTGGAAGGGAGGGAGTAGGGAAAAAGGTAAACTTCATTATGCTGAACAGCAACATCTGCATTCAGACTTAAGTGAACAGTAACATGAAGCAATTTAAATCTCAACTGCTGAGCCTGCGTGATGCCTATTTAGCAACACAACAGGCACAGACCACCCCAGATGCTGCTGCAGACCCAACATCACTACAAGGGGAACCGCACAGATGGGAGTGCACATTTCTGCAAGCACTTCAGCAGACGGGATAAAGGCAGGCCCAGCAATCTGGAAAGCAGAAGCAGGCAAAAGCGCTGGGGACCTCTGCAAACACTTAAAAGTCGTAATTTCACACAGACACTTAAGAAAGGCTTTGCCAGCTCCTTCAGACATTGAACCCTTGTGTTTATCTCCTTTGCTTCTACATTAAGGCACAAAGAAATGGTTTTCCAACCCCCATTGTAAATTCAGTAAATTACTACATGGCTTATCCGGCAATTGCAGTGTGCTGTTCCGGCTGCTCTTCGAGGAGAGGTTTGTGCTCCACGCCACCCAGCTCCAGAAAGCCCTGCAGGCACATTTCTAAGGACACATCTGGTGATGAGAGGCTGTGCGTCTCCTAAGTGCTACGTTCCTGTTTGCTCTTAATGATGAATAATTTGTTCAAGGGAAGAAAGAGAAAATTGAGAAGCCTCATTTTGTAGGAGCATTCTGCAGCATTTGGTAACCTGTGAAATGCCTTGGTTTTGGAAACCAGGCTTCTACAAGCACAGAAGATGATCTGTCAGATGCAGTTATCCCTTTGCAAGATGCCTGATATGCTCAGTCCTGGGGAGTTCTATGGAAGACAGGGAGAATTATGTAGCTTTAACACAGTGCTTCCTATACTCTAGGTATTTTGTGCCATTTTAGGTAATAAAGAGTTAAAGTTAGCAAACACAAAGACTCCCTGGGCAGCTAAAGAAGATTTGAGATGATTGTCCCCTGTTCTTACACACCTTAGATATTAAAATTACTTTGTTGGGACTGGGGCTGGTATCTAAGCTGCTAGAGTTTGAAACAAAATTCTTAAATGTGGGAAGAAGAGGGGAGAGGGGTCCTTGCCTCTCATTTGTGAGAAGCAAGAATGACAGAGGAAAAGGATGTTAATTTAGCATCTTACTGAAGGAAGGATGGCACGCTGAAATTTAATCATGCCTGATATGGCAGATACATTTTTTTTTTTAACAGGAAAAGCTTAAAACGTTTCACAAAATATGCATTCTCTGTGATTATTTATAAAGCATCATAGATGTGCTTGGCACTTTACTGACATTGGCAGGTCTCTGCCTCAAGGAATCTATAATTAGAATATAGCAAGGGAGGATGATGGATACGAGTGTATGGGAGGACAGGGATACAACAGAGAAAGATCATGAAGAGCTTTAGAAATTCTTTTCTAGACTTTTTGTTGTTGTTGTTGTTCTTTTCATTTAACTGCAATATATTTTAAATCTAGGACTAAGACCTGATTAAACTTCAGATTTTTTGCTCCATAAACTTTCTTCTGTCCCAAACTGGAACAGACAACTGAAGTTTTGAAATTTCTCATTAAATAAATACATGCAAGAAGAGTGGTCTGGAAACAGCCTCATTGAACTGTCTTACTTTCCTAGGTGGAAGCATTTATTTCCAGCTTTATAATTTAAAAAAATATTACACTCTGACACAAAGAAGTGAGAAAACAGTCTAACATTGCCAGTGTGCCCACAGCACAAGGAGTTCTTGAATGGCTGAATGTTTGTTTGTTGAAAGTTTTGTATAAGTAGATGTTCCTGTGAAATGGTCTGGTGTGGCTAAATAAACGGTTTCTAATAGCAAACCACTTGAGCAGAAATCTTTCAACCAAATCCAACTCTAAGACCATGGAAGAATAAAGAGGTAGAATCACAGAGAAAATACTGGACATAGGAAAGTGGTTCTCATTACAGTAAAAAATGAAGGAAAAAAGATTACTCCAGAGCAGGTATCCCTTGAGAGAGGCCAAGGGAGCCAGGAGAGCTCCACTTTTTTCCAGGATTTGAAGAAAAGTCATAACCAAAGCAACTTCCTTAGCAGATGAGAAAGCGAGGACCTGGCGTGTGGGATACGAGATTACGAAGGCAGCTCTGTGAGAGCACTGAGCCCTCAAAAACCCCTCTGTGTGCATGAGCTGCCAGGGCTGGCCACTCCGACCAGGGCACTGCCACGGCACTGGAGGGAGGCCAAATGCCAAGCAGGGGGGATGGCATTTCCTTGGCCCCTTTAAATATCAGAAGAGCAGAAATTCACTGGTTTTGCCCTCAGAGGAAGGCCCAAAGCAGAAACAGCAAACAGGCGCTGCTGTGCAGTGCTGCATCTGGGGACAAGCGGGCCTGGCACGTCATCCCCTGCTAAGAAGAATCTGACCCAAAATTCAGGGAGTCCCAGAATGCTTAAATCCAAGGGCTGTATGGAGGATGCTTGGCTCTAATCATTCATTAAAGTCTGTTTCTGATTTTTAAAACTACCTAGGGGATTTCACTGAATGCTGCTGCCCTCCTCAGCCTGGATATCCAGGACGTTTTCCCCCCCACCCATTTTTTTAAATGGGCTGCTTGTCCTTCAGGGTTTGAAGTGACGGGCATGCGTCATCTCCTCTAAATTGGTCCTACGAAGTAACATTTAAAGCCTTATGCAGTCAGTGCTGAAAGGGAATTGAAAAAGGGAGACATTTCTTTCAGATTATGGCCCTTTCTTGGGTGTAAAGAGAACAGTTGTGATGAATCCACACATCCTCTGGGAGCTGAACAGAGATCAGCGACTGACTTCCTAGAGAATACCACTGGCCTGGAGACATCAACAACTTCTGATTCCCAGCAGCACGTGGGAAAACTGAACAGGTAACAAATTTCCAGATCACTTCAAGTTTATTAATCCAGTTCTGAAGCACACAGCTTTCCCTCAAACCCATAATTGTGATTTGGAAGCCTCTGGCTGTGTCTTGCACATCAGTGAGTCACCCTGTATTTTCCTTCTGCCTAAGAAACAATCTGACTATGCAGGAATGAGAAAGAGAAAACAACTTTTGCTCTTGCACCTAGATGCTCAGTAGAAAATAACCTAGGTTAAGCACTTACTTGATGTCTACTCACAGGAATAAGCCCTTGGGTGGTCCAGTGTCACTAGTGGGGAAGGAGAAAGGTGTCAGGTTCCAGGTAGCAAAGACAAATACAGTCACACAAACACATCAGGTAGGTGAGTAAATGGACCCTGCTACAGATAAATTAAATAATAAAATAAATAAGCTGAAAAGAACTTCCCCTGGGAGAATAAATACAGAATGGCTGTAAGGCACTAGTGGGATAGAATTGCAGTTGTACAGCAAATGCAAGAAATCATTCGAGAAAATCTATGGAGAAAGTTGAAGCAAGGGTGTGGAGAAAGGGAAAGTGTGTTTGGGCAATCGTAACACACTCAGTCTTTTCATAGAAATGTGCTCATTCTCTTTGCTCAGTGTGATAAATCTCTTCAATCTCTACATTTTCCCTCCTATCCCCCTGCCCTGTGGTCATCAGTGTGGAAGTTCTAGCTGCACAGGAAAGAGTTGTTAACAAGAGGAGAGGAGAAGGACCTGAGAATATATTTAGCTCCCTGGCCCTGGATAAAGCTAACCAGGACCTTCTAAATCACAGGAAAAAAATAGCTCTGAATAAAATATGTTTAGCTACCTTTCATCCAGTGATCTCAAAGCACTTTTTATATACACATCAATACTTTCAGGCTCATGAGACCTCTGTAAATGTAGGCAAGTCAAGTTAGGAACAAAGCAGCAGACAGCAGTCAAGCCCTGACACTCAGCCTGTGCTGTAATCAGCAGGAGTGCTCCTTTCCCCAGCCTCAGGAACACTGATGGAGTATCCGGAAACCTGGAAAGTGGCAATGAATTACTCTCAGCAGGGTAAACTGCATGTCTGTGGAGAAAGAACTGTGTTCTGTGCCAGTCATAATACAAACAGCACTGAGTCAAAGGTTGGCAGGAGGCTGTTTCCCTTAGAGTTGTAATTAATATTATCTGAGCAATGAGAAGAGACCCAGAGAGTGCCAGGTGTCTCCTCTCAGCAACCATCTGTGAACAAGCAAGATATCGGTGCTGATATTAGGAGCCTTTCCCATGAACCAGGAAATAGCAAAGTTAAGAGAAAGAGGAAACTGGATAATCTTAAAGAGTTAATAGTCCGATGCTCTAAGTGTGGAAGGTGTCAGTAACAGTGACCAACAAAACTGATCTTTCAGCATCTGCTACCATTTAACATTCTTTATGTAGTGGGCAGATAGCTGCTGTTTGTAAGGCTGAGGGGAGGTGGTGAGTGGTCCTCATGCCACCAAAGAAATATAATCAGCAGAAGATAGAGGTTGGGGTGTACCACCACTGGCAAAATTTCCAGTAGGATTTCTCATCAGGACAAGGGCTCTTCCTCCACCCTTCTTACAGCTGCACAGGAAGCCACCTGTTGCCTTGGACACTTCCATAATTTTCCCTCTCCTCCACCCTAAACACACCAGAGCGCTCTTTCATATCTGGTCCACCTGAGGATCTTATCTCCTGGAAACAGCTCAGTCTCTGCTAAAAGTTTTACTGCTGTTAAGCTGAATTCAAACCACCTATCTACAGACTGGAGTGGCACCTACGTTACAGAGAACAAATGTGCTTCAGGCTGTGTAACAGAGGAGAGAGGCAGGAGATCTTTTCAGATTGATTACTGTACCTGCCTTCCTCAGGTGTGCTTTCTGACAATCGATTGCAAGGAGACAAGGTCTGGTACTACAGGACAACTACGAGATCTGCACCCATCAGTGCAGCAGTGGGACTAAGTTGCAGGGGTCCCTACACCAGCAGAAAACACTCTTTAAAGCAGTGACTGCAAAAGTGCTTTGCAGAGATTGGAAGAACCAGAGAATACTATGCTACCATCCCAGAAAAAAGTGAACGGATCAAAAAGGACAATGTTCTGCACATCTCATACTACCAAGCTGGGTTCCTGCTTTGTGCTGCTTGACTAAACAAGCTCTGTATAAAGGCCCATTTTGATTCCATGCTGGTTTCCCCTACAAAGTGCTCAAAGATGAACCAGAAGGCTTTTAACTTACCTCTCAATGCACCTGCATTGTTTATGTCTTGCTGCTGCTAACATCTAAAGCAGTTCAGGGAGTGATTCTCCTTCCTCTGAAACTGTTGCTTTCAGTTCCACTTATTTGCTCTGTGGATATAAAGATGTAATCCTGCTAATAGCCAGTTTGCAATGAGACTCACTGGAATTACTTCCTTTTCTTAGGACCTTTGGAACACCTTTTACAAGCTTAAACTTCTACCTCCTCTTCCCATCGACCAATAACTTGCTAATTCATGACTAAAGAAAAATGGTTTTTGTATGGGATCAGACTTAAAGGCCCTGCTGAGCAAAAGTATTGATCTTGTGAACTATCAGCATTCAGAATTTCTACCGAATACAGCAAGCAGTGCTCTGCACCTCTTGAGACCAGACTCCCAAGACTGATTGGCAACAGCAACAACAAAACTCTTTACAAAAAATGAGAATACTGTGCTCAGCTGTCTTGGGGATGGAAGACACAAGTTCTGTAAATTCCATGACTGGACCTTGAATATAAGTAACCTATTCCTCTCCACTCGCTGGCTTTACTCCTTCCCTCAGGTCTTCTGGAGTCACAACTCATTGAGCTTTGGCCTAAATTCCAAATCAATAAAGCTGCTTCTGTTGTTTCTCTGTGGTTGAGTAAAGTTCAGATGTAGCAAAATAAAGTCAAATTCCTCAGACTGTTACTTTCTTCAGTTTAAAGAAGAAAAAAACTATTTTAAACCTGTCTGATTTCCCTTTCCCCGCAAAGAGTTGGTATTTGGCAGGACCTCCGATACAAGGAAGCACTAAGTGAACAAAAATTTAACCTCATATAGCTTCCCATCCTCTTTCTATTGCTATTTCAAATAATTAGAAGTGAGGAGAAAATATAAATACTGTTTTAGCTACTGTTTCTGCTTTCCTGCAATCTCCTATAGGTTCTCCAGAGTACAATCAGAAGGTCTGACCTGCTTATTCCGGATGTGATCCTAAACTTTTCCAGAGCTCTAGAATATTCATTTCAGTGAGCAATTAAAATATTTTTCAAGGAAGCAGTGACTGAAGAGACACAGTAAGTGTTCTCTTTTCTAGATGGGACTGATTGGTTCACGGATCCACTGGCTGCCATCATATTGATTCACTCACAACTTCCAGTAAAGAGTTCCAGTTACACTGGTTCGGGCTTATTCTCTCCACATGCTCCTAGAATCCTTTAGGTGCAGTAAGGGAGCCAGGATACACCTTTCCTCACAAGCAGTATCGCAAAGACTGCAAGTACCATTGTGCCCCGACTACGGCTGCATCACAATGCCAGTTTCCACTCCTTGCCCAACACTGTCCTCTTCTGAGATGGATGAGCATGTCCTGACACAGTTAGTGCCATGCCCACACTGCAAAGCCCTCGGCCAGTTGTTGAAGCAGGTTTGATCCCATTAAGATCTTTACGTAACCGGTCAAGCTGTCCATTGTTCAGCACGCATCCTACACAGTGTATGGTTTATAATAGATGGGTGTTATTAGAGAGCCAGCAGCTCTGGAGTGTACATTCCTAATATCCCTGCCTTGATCCTTGTTAAAATCATTAATTCTAACTTTATGCAACAACAAATTATGTAGCACAGCTGTGCTGGCAGCATAGTAATTTGTGTCAACCCCCTACAGTCACACTGGAAAAAAGTGATCTAGGAACACATATGCTGAAAAAAGACAGTGATTTTCTATTGGCACATTTTAATGAAGGTATCGTTAACGAGGCCAGTGATTAGTATCATTTGGGTGGAACAAAAGGAGCAGCTCTTCTGGTGCCTTTCACTCCTGTTGCCAGGATTCTGCAATCATATCTCAATAATGTCAATTTGCTGGCAGCAGTAACGTTGTTGAAAATGGCCCCTCTGAACTCTGAGAGCACCTTGGATTTAGCCGTGTTCTTCAAGGGTGCAGCAATGAGAAGAAAATATTTATTACTGCTGATCAGATAACGAGACATTCCTGGATTATAGCTGTCATTCCACGCTTCAGGCTTCAGTAGGTGCCATTTCACCATGTGCTTCTTTTTGTACGCCAGCTGTTGGGAAGCAGAGAGGTCACTGGCTATTATCGGCAAAACGGCAGTTGTGTCACTTCAAGCGCAAACCTACGCACGCCGCACAATCAGGAGTGTCACAGACATTGTCCTCAGCGCAATCTGGACTGTCTGCTTTTCCAGAATAGGCTCCCAAATGCCCAAAATATCATACAGCTGCTCCACTGGTAGAAGAGTTGCACTGAAAAGGCAAATGGTGTCTTCAGCAATGTCATACGATTTCACGTGCTACCGAATCTCAGTGCAATTCATGATCTCAAATATACCGGCGTAGTTATATCTCTGCATTTGTATCTTTATCACCATATAGATATAAAAACTTTGGTTTTCCTCTCATTTTAGCTGTGTAAATTAGGAGGAACTCTGTTGGACATCCACTGTTGTAAAAACCTGGTGAAAGGAGCACGAAGCCCTAGAATTCTTTATGCATTTGCTGACATCAAAGGAATTCATAGCAGCCTGCACCCAGCTGCCCTCTTTCCTGAGCTCCCCAGGCCGGGACATAGAAAGGGCTGTAGACTAGTGGTGATGTTTTAGTATTCTTTGATGGGAGAAGGTTTCAGTCTTCAGCTTACCCTAGAGACACCCCCCAAAACCAGGGTCACACAGGTAATTAGGAATCAAGTCTCCCTATGGATCACCATATCCAGTCCTCTTACTCACAGGGTACTCATGCAATACACAGTCTCCAAGGACTTAACAGAGTATCTGTTTTCTTCTTCTTCACAGATGAGAAGGCAAGAAACACTTTCCTTGCCCTGCAGCAACTCTACACTAAAAATGTCTACACTAAAAATCCCAGAGCAACACTTTCAACATACCACAGAGTCCCAGCATTGCCTGGATTGGAAAAGCCCTTTAAGCTCATGGAGTCCAACCATGAACCCAACACTGACAAGTCCCTGACTAACCCATGTCCCTCAGCACTATGTCTACAGGACTCTTCAATCCCTCCAGGGATGGGGACTCCACCACTGTCCTGGGCAACCCCTTCCAGTGCCTGAGAACCCTTTCAGCAAAGAAATTCTTCCTCACATCCCATCTCAACTGCCCTTGGGGCAACTGGAGGCCATTTCCTCTTGTCCTGTCACTCGGTCCTTGGTTGAACAGACCCACCCCCACCTCTCTCCACCCTCTTTTCAGGGACTTGGAGAGAGAGACATAAGCAGATGTTGCAAGTTTACTCATATCTTGGGTACCATATGCTATATGGTATTATTTTGGGCTTTTAAAAAAAGCCTTGGTTTTCTACTTTTTTTAATGTGTGTGACAAAGCATCTACCACCAAATAACGTTACTCCATTGACCTGGAAGCAACACGTCCAAGAATACCTGGAGAATAAACATTTTGGTCTAGATGGGGTATTACATCACTTGTTCCATGCCACTGTGATGCAATAGGCACCCAAAACCCAGCTCTGCAACAGACTGATGAAACAGTGTGAAAGATGTGTTGGAAGAAACCTGATGAGTCAAATCCTACTATAACCACGTCATTTTCCATGACGTTGGCTCTGATTCCAGACAGCATGATCACATGTCTGACAAAATGACAAGCTGTGCTGTAGCCTAATGCAGAGTGACAAAAATACAAAACTCCCTGAAACAGATTTCAGGAAGTCACTTGTTGGAAGGGTGAATGGAGGAAGGTGGTAATTAGGAGATCTACAGCTCACTATGGACTCAGTGTTCAGCTGTCACTCACCCACTCATGCACTCCTGGGAGCTTGCGGAAGACATTCCTGTCTCTTGGAGATAGCATCCCTCCACATAAGGTGCAAATGAGCATCCGTGAAGGAAACTCTTCCACTGCACTGTTCCTGCAAAAGCTGAGGATTTCTTGTCCCTAGCTAACAAACACCAAACTTGCCCAGTGTCAGGGAGGGATTTCTCCTTATAGTTATAAATCTGAACCCCAACCAAAGATCAAGCACTGCACTGCGAGCCGGGCGAGGGAGGGGATTGTCCCGCTCTGCTCTGCACTGGGGCGGCCTCACCTCCAGCACTGGGGGCAGTTTGGGCACCACAGGAGAAAAAGGATCTAAAGCTGCTAGAGAGTGTCCAGAGGAGGGACACAACATTGGGGAAGGGTTTAGAGGGAAAGGGTATGAGGAGAGGCTGAAGTCACTTTGTTTGTACAGCCTGGAGAAGAGGAGACTGAGAGGAGATCTCATGGGGGTCTAGAACTTCCTCCCAAGGGGCAGAGGAGGGGCAGGCGCTGATCTCTTCTCTCTGGCCACCAACGAATGCCAGGAGCAGAGGACATGGCAGGAAGATGTGGCAGGGGAGGGTGAGGTTGGCCACGAGGAAAAGGTTCTTGAGGCAGAGGGTGGTGGAGCACTGGAACAGGCTCCCCAGCGAGGTGCTCATGGCACCAAGCCTGACAAGATTCCAGCAGCATTTGGCCAAGGCCCTCAGGGACATGGGCTGAATGTTGGGATTGTCCTGTGCAGGGACAGGAGTTGGACTCCATCATCCTTGTGGGTCCCTTCCAAGTCACAACATTCCATGATTCTGTGATTCTATGATTCAACATCAGGGTGCTGAATGGTCCATGGAGAGTTAATATCATGTCATCTGACAATTTTAGTACTAGTGAGAGAACTGTATATTTGATCTAACTCATCGATCTCTATTGTACCAGTTATTCATGCAAGTTAAAAAAATCCCAGAATTGCCTAGATCTAGGTGTATCTTTGAAAATCTAACGAATTTTAAGTTGGCCTCAAGGTTTGTGAAAGGCTGGTGCTACCGTGCTGCTATGGTGATGTAAGGAGATGAAGGAAGGTTGCAGAGACTCAGCAGAGATGCTTTCCAGGGTATGACAGGTAGGCTGATGTCATTCCTACGTTGTGCAGAATGCAGGGAAAATAAATCAAGTAGCTGAGTAATCTTTCCCTGCTTGGAGCAGGAGAGCGAGACAGCACCTACTGTCTGTCTGGGAACACTAGAGGGAGCAAAGACAAGGAAGCAGGTGAAGAGGAATGAAGGCAGGAAAGGAAAAGCCACACCAGGTCCTGACATAGCTTTGAAAGGAGGGAAAGGGAAAGGAAGGTTTTGTATCTCTTGGGCCTTCAGCATTGTATCAAATTTACTGAGCACAGAAACAGAAGGATGGTCCTTTCTAAACGTGTACAACAGAAAAGGACCAGCTGCATTCTCATTTTGCACATAATATTACTAAGGATTCAGGTTCTTCAGGTCAAAGACAGTCCTTGCACACAGCACATTAGTGGGGATGTCTTTGCCCAGGTTCAGCTGCTCTTCTGGAAAAGCTGGATTCCAGCACACTCTCTTGGTGCTACATCTTGAGGGCAAGTGGGAATGGAAGAAAACAGTAACACATTTTGCTGTTTCTTAGTGAGCAATGCAGACACGACGCATGCCCAGAAGACAGATCCATCCTATCTGGTTCTTGTCTTTTATTTTTGGAATGGAACTTCCTTAAACCACCCAAGCTAGTTTGAGGCTTTCTCACTAGTTTCCTCCAGTCAAAATACAAACAGCTAGATATCCCAACCATGCTCCTCTTTAAATAATCAGAATATGGTAGAGCTGCTCTTTCCAGAGTTTAATTCTCTCCCTTTAAAAGTTATTAGAAGTTATTAGCACTTCAGGAGTCATTTTACAGCTTTGTGCTTTGATCCTCTGCTTCTACAACTCAGTTCCCACTGAGCTGCCTCATAACTTGTTTAATAGTTAATTTGTTTGGACATCATTAAAAGTATAAAGGCTCCAGGCAATGAGGACATGCCAATTACTGTGTCAAGTGATTTAATTTTGAAGGGGGCCAGTAGGAAGCAGTAGCTTAAGCCACTTAAAGACTTGTACCTCTTGCTGCTGAGAAACATGAAGAGAAATCGACCTGCTCAGAAAGCAGAAGATTTAGGTTCAAAGAGGTGTCCTTCTAGATCATTTATTCTGGGTGCTCAGCAGATGCCGAGACATGAACTGTGCATGTGAAATACGAGCTTAAGCAGCTCTGTCATGATGAAGACTGCCATAGCTTCTAATAAAACTTAAAACCACTACAACAGAAGGTTGGAAAAACAGCCTTCTGAGAAGTGGCATTTTGACAAGATTTTTTTAAACCATTAACTTTTGGAGCTTTCCTTGCAAACTACTGGATCTGCATCCCAACACACCACAGTTTTACATAAAATTTCTCAGTGTCACTTATTATTTAAAAAATATTCTGAAAAAGCAGGTATCCAGGCTTTTCTAGGTACGTTTTCCTGGCATTTAACAGATAAAGCCTTTGGAAAGGCTTTACCCATGTCTTAGCTATACCTTATTATATTAATATGTTTTTTAATTATTATTATTATTATTATCAGTAGAAGTAATAATAATAACAGTGTAACAGACTACCTATTAACAGGTATCTACCAGTCATATCCCACACCCTTTCAGGGAGGTGACACGTGTCCATTTGTGGTCATCTTAACCCAATTTCCCAACTGTTCAAAGGCTCCTTTTGCTGCTACTAATTCTACCTTTAGGAGAACGGTGCAGCTTGATGATATGAAAGTCAGCAAAACTCTCCAGTATAGATTCATTTTTCAGTTTCAAAACTGCACACACTAGAGGATGCTCATAAGGCCAGCCCTGTACCAGCACCACTTTGCTGAGATAGGATTAACAGTCTCGCTTGCTGGCAAAGAGCTCCAAGGCAAATGAAACTGCACCAGTAAAGTTGTACTTTGTACAAATATAATTAAAGTGCCTGCTTGAGGAAAACACGCACCACAGAAAGATGAGATTTGCTGACACACGGGCTTTGGCATCGCATATCTTTTCCTGTTCTTGAATGACACAGTTATCAGAAATCTACTGTGCAGACCTGACTTTAGCTACACCAGTAAAACTACTGTTTTTTTCCAGCACAAATGTAACTTATGTACATAAGAGTTTCTACAGGCAAAATTAAAAGAATGAAAAAATCATACCACAGAGTGCCATGGTACATAGAATTGCACAGGATCACAGCATTTCCAAGACTGGAAAAGACCTTTAGGATCATCGAGTCCAATCACTAACCCAACACTGACAAGTCCCCGACTAACCCATGTCCCTCAGCACTGTGTCTACACGACTCTTCAATCCCTCCAGGGATGGGGACTCCACCACTGCCCTGGGCAACCCCTTCCAATGCCTCAGAACCCTTTCAGCAAAGAAATTCTTCCTCACATCCCATCTCAACTGCCCTTGGGGCAACTTGAGCCCATTTCCTCTTGTCCTGTCCCTTGGGCCTTGGTTGAACAGACCCATCCCCACCTCTCTCCACCCTCCTTTCAGGGACTTGGAGAGAGCCAGAAGGTCTCCCCTCAGCCTCCTTTTCTCCAGGCTGAACCACAAATACAATTTTCAAGTTAGCAACACGTAGTATCTATACAAAAGACACTGACAGGTTTTGAGTGGAGAGTTCAGGCATCCAGAAAATACAGTAGCATCTGGTGTGTGGATCAGTAGGAACAAAGCTTTTCAGAATAAAACTCAAAGGGGGAGAAATGCTAGGGTCTGTGAAATCTAACAAGTGATAGATGCACAAATAAGCCAAGAAATTTTTTTCACAAGTTAACACCACTAGTACAGGTGTGAAGTGACTTCCCCCCCCACCCCAAGAATACGGAAACACAATTGTGACTACAGACTGAGACACATGCAAACATATAAACTCAAAGGCTTAAGTAGATAAAAGGTACCTACATCTAGCACTTAGGAAAAAAAAAAATCCATTAAAGCTCCGTATCTAAACAGCAACACAGGAGTTTTAGACAAACTGTTGGGAAAAAAATAAAAACAGCAAACCAGAAATGGATCAAAAACCTCTCACATTTGCTGTTTCTCACAGTGATAGGTACTGCTGTGGAAGGGAAACTGGAAATTTACTGCTGCAACACTCTACATACCAGGTAGCAGATCTGAAGGTAACTGGCCAGAAATTCTACATTAACTGTGTTCATTTATCACACAGCAGAAAGAGCGTGTAGATTCAGATCAAACTGGAATGCAGGATTCAGATCTCCTCTCATCGCTCCCTTATGAGTACCCAAACATTCTGCATTTGCAGTCCTGCTTCATTAGGTGGTCATCTGCATACATCCATCTAGAACTGTCCCACTGAAAATAACTTCTGAAGCCATTGGCCAATTCAAATCCCATTTCCTTCTGAAAATCATGTTTCATGAAAATAAGAGGTTGGATAGAGCAAAAAACCAGTAAGAGTCTCCTTACAGCAATCTCTTTCAGCAAGGAGTTTTTTGACTAAGAGAACAAAACCAGTGTCAGCTCATTTGTGATACATCTGATGACTCATGCAAGAGGGGGATGAAAATATACCTCTTGTCTTAAAAAACTATCCACAGAAATGTGGTGTAAAATTATACTGTGGTTTAAATGACCTTAAGTACAAACACAGCACTGCTAACTGAACCTGATAAAACAGCAGTATGATCTCGTCGTGCACTTTAAGTCTGTTTCTAAAGTCCCATTTGGAGCCCTAAGCCAATACCTCTCGTACAGTGATTAAATTCAACATTAATTCCACTTGTATGTAGAAATAAGGGAAAATTTTGTTAAGAATTAGAGTGATCGAATGCCCTTCTTGGCAACTTACAAATACACAATAGTTTATTTTAAACACCTAGTGAAACAAGACGCAGCACAGGATACCATCTATTCTTTAGAAAGTCACTTTCTTTTTGATATATATGTGCATATATCATTAGGAGGTAGCACATGCAATTCATGAGTTTCTAAAACTCTTCTCTCTGGCTATATTTCCTTGTCCCTCCAGCTACAACTCCTGTCCCAGGGTATGAACTGAGTACCGAGTCTTCTGCAGCAATCAAGTATCAACTTCCAGAATCCCAGTTCCAAAGGCAATAGATTCACTCCAGGAAAAGCACATGAAACATCCCACACTGCTCAAAGAACACCTTAAAAAGCACGTGTTATGGTGGTTGCACTGGGCCAGAACTGGGCTGGCAGCCAAACACAGCCACTCACTCGCTCCATCCCCACG
This sequence comes from Antrostomus carolinensis, assembly GCF_000700745.2. Taxonomy (NCBI): domain Eukaryota; kingdom Metazoa; phylum Chordata; class Aves; order Caprimulgiformes; family Caprimulgidae; genus Antrostomus; species Antrostomus carolinensis. The sequence goes on along the minus strand of NW_010304541.1, from coordinate 42,320 downwards.
CAGGGGATAGGTGAGAGAATTGAGGGGCAAGGGTAAGGAGACTCGTAGGGTGAGAGAAGAACCATTTAATCATGGAAATAAAAGAAAACATAAAATCATACTGATATTAAAATAATAATGATCATAATAATAGTAATAAAATACACAAATGAGTGACACCCAGGGCCATTGCTCACCACCCACTGACCCAACCCGGCCCGTTCCCAGATCACGATCCCGCAGGAGCCACAATCCCGACCCGAAACCGCAATCCCGGGAGAGCCAGAGCCCGAGCCAAAGCCAGAGAGAACAAGAGAGGAAGAGCCCCTCATGGATCTCCTGCCCATGGGGGACAGGAGATGGAACAGCCCCTTGGCAGAGCCCAATGCCCATGGAGCTGATCTGTCAATATTCCTCACCCCTGAGATCTTGCGCTTGCAGACGGACAAACACAAAGTCCTTCAGTGCCAGGGACACAAATGCAACATGGGGATGTTCTCAGCGTTTCTCTCCTGACAAATCCCAGCTGAACCCAAACCCCAGCACTGTTCTGTCTGCTGAACAGAAACCAGCTCTGGCCCAGCTCGCCCCAGGACACATGTATGTAGTATATGTTACACATAACAGACCAAGTTGTGTGATGATCACCTCACTTCTCATAATCTTCCAATAGAGATTGTCTCAATGATATCATCATAATCTTGACTGGTGCAAAAGTTGGTCATGTTTCCAGGATACGTTATCAGAAATGATGAAATCTGTACTAGAAGAAGATAAACCTTCAGTCCAACAAATTATCTGGATGGACAGTGCTGCATACTGGGCAAAACATTCCTCCTGGCTCTTCTTGCTCCTGATCAACTTGTATTTCACTGCCAGGTGCAACCCTGGATGAGTTCTTTGAGCACCACACACACTGATGACCCATTATTAAATGGAAGATTCATTAAAAAACCTCAACTGCTAGTCATTGTTTTTTTATGCCTTACTACAGTATTGTACCTAATGGTCTTTCTCAAGGAGTTAAACATCTTGCCCTTTCCTTTGTGTCAAGATTACGAGATTAAGAGAAACTAATCAATTACACTCTGTGTAACCATGAATAAACAGAACTGTTTTAAGATTACAATTTAATTAACTAAAGAGATGTCTTAAAATTTCATTTGTTTCAAAGTAACTAAGTAAAAACCACAACCACTATTTAAAAGCCACTATTTACTAGCATGCACCTGCTCACTTTAATGATTATCATCCATTTTTGGTATTTTGTCTTTCTTTAGCAAGGCAGAGCCTACACATCTGTCAGAGCAGGAGCTGGATTCTGTTCTGGCCCAAAACCAACAAACAGAGCAGCTAACCAAATTCTGATCACAGCACCTCTCCCACTGGTAACGTTTGAGCCTGCAGAGCTCATTTTGACTCTCAGATCCCATGCTGAGCTCACAGCTGGCAATTATGAAGAACCCCAACTTTCTATTTATGAAGTGAGAATACTGGATAGAGAAGCCACTGAGAAACCACAACCGTGGAACCCCACCAAGCTACTGTTAGGATCACTCATGGACTAAAGCCACAAAACACCTCAAAGCAAGTGTTTACACTTTGCTGCATAAAGTACAGTGGGGAAAACAGTGGGAGGAATCTAACAGGCCAAAAAAGATGACATTTGTGTAAATATCTGCCTCCAACCACTCAGTTCCTAACCTTGCAGGATTTCAAAGTCCATAACTTCTTTTAGCACACCAGCTGCTTCTCCTTCAGAAATGGTGACAGCAGGCAGCGTGAAAATAACATAACTTGGAGACAAACCAGTTTTATTTAAAAACAACATTTCTATATATTATACATAATATTCCAAGTCAAAAGAACATTATTGAAAATATTAAGTCAAATATTCAAAAGTTCAGGAATTCCAGAATTAAGATCACCTAGGAGATCTTAATTTGAATCTCTTGTGTTACGCAGTGCGCTACCGCCTCCAATTACACACCATCACGTATTTTTTCTGCAGGACCCTTGCCTCATTCAGCATAGAGGGTGGATGATTCTCAATTAATGAGCAGCTATTCAATATTTGTTTTCTTCTTGTTGTTTCGTGTGCAGCCCATTTCTGATGGCTTGCCTCCACAGGGGGTTACTCAGCAACAGTTGAGCAACTCCTGGATTGAATGCTTTATTACAGAACAAGATCATTTCATCTTTGCTTAGTTTAACCCACTTTACTTCACCAAACTCAAACTCTACTCTGAGAGCATATTATTAATTTATTCATAGCTTTTCTAAGGTTCATATTACTAATGCATTTTTGATGACTTTATTGTCTCAACACTTCTATTTTATCCAGACTGACTGGTGAAAAAATTATTAGAAAGTTTCTGTGTTGTAAAAGTATTCATTAATTTGGGATATCCAATTTGGAAAATGAGAACACACTTTTTGTAAAGTGCTTCAGCATTATATGGTGCTTTAAATGCTAACAACTCAGGTCGAGCTGCAGCTCTAAGTACATGGTGCTGCTGCTGCAGATCAGATATCATCTCAAATTGAGTATCCAGAAAATGAGGAACATTCAGTTAATGAACACTTCAAAAAAAGGTTTCATTTGCAGCAACTCGGCATTAGCATCTCAGTAGTAAAGGCAAAAATTAAATCAAGTTTTCCAAGGCTGCGTTTAGCTGCGGTAACAATGAGACCTAGTGATGTGGTTATCACAAAATAAGCAAATTTCGTACCCAGCTCGACGGACCCAAAGGACTCAAGCGCCAGACCAGAAAGGCAAGGGGAAAAGAGGGAGAAGCACCTGCAGCTACCAGGATGAGGGTACTCGACACTCTCTTTCCATCAAAACCAATGTCAGATGTACTTTTGTATATTAACAACCCTTTTGAGACCATCTCCTTTTTTCCTGCACTTCAAATCATTGTTTGGTATACACTTCCTAACTTCTGCAACCATTGAAGCTGTGTAGGAGAGTCAAAGACTTTTTCACAACGTAGCCTGCCAGGCTTCCAGTTTATCCCTAAACTGGTAAGCTCTATGTGGACCAGTGCAAGAAGGGATGAGACTCTGTCAGTGGGCTTCAGTTGTTTTAGTTGGGAGGAAAGGAATGGGAAGAGGTTCCCGGCTCCACCCCAGGTTGTGGAGGGCATGTGCTCAGAGCCTGTTGCCTATTTCTTTCAGGTTCCTTTCCTTTCCATCACTGCCAAACTGCCTCTGCTCCAGTCCTGCCTTCACATCTGACTCTTCATCCTATTTTCCTCACCAGACATTATCAATGTCCACACTTCTGTTCTAGTCTCTGCAGTCGCTTCCATAGCAGCTCCAGGACCCAGCTGCTTTCCTCCCAGATCCTCCCCAACCAGTTCCTCCCCCATCTTGGAGAAGCACATTCCCTAAATGACATGCTCCCCTGGTAAAGCACATCTTCTCCACTTTCCCTCTATGTATTGGCTCCTCAACCTAATCACCCTTTACAATGTCCTTAACTGAATGCAGTGTTTCTCCCCTCCCACTCCCAGTCTCCTTGCCGAGTCAGTCCTGGACTACCCTCACCTCCCATCCAAGTACAACTCAGCCTGCCAAAATCCAGAGTTACAAGTCCTAAAAGACCCCTTCTGCATGGTTTGCAGAGATGAAATCTGCAGGTGCTTGGGCCTAAGGGTAGGCTGTCCACATTGCTCTAGAAAACCTTGTTTCCTGAACTTCCTGATATTGCTCAAAGGTTAGATTCCTCAATTCAGGTTCTCCCTTCAACTTCCCTCTGAAGGAGACTCTGTCTTCCATGATTTGTAGAAAACTAGCATGCTTATCTTCACAGGCTGTTAACTTTTCTGAGTGATCCATAGGCTGTACTGCACTTATAACTTGGCCAAATTCAGGTAAATTTTAATAAAGAGGAAAAAAACCTACTAATGGTGATACATTTCACCACTCCATCAGCTTTTAGTTCTATACTTCAGGACTAGAAGAAAGACTAAAAACCCCCAAGACATACACAGGTGACACAGCATTACACATTTGGCAAATTGTCACTAAACAACTGCAACTAAAAACCAGAATTTAAGCAAAAAGCGTGAGAAAATGTCATGAACAGAAGAGTTACCTGATGATAGTTAGTCAAGTGATATGAGGTCTTGCACTCAAATGGATGCTTTTCTGTTTGTACATCTGCCTCCAGGCATCAATGAACAGAACTGTATCACCTCTAGCAGGAATCAGGAAAGCAGCAGGGTACAGTGCAGGGTACACAGAGTACATAGTGTGGCACAGAAGAAAAAGGGACCCTGACTTAGCGGGAATGAGCATTAAGGGAAAAAAGGAATCATGCAGATCTTTTGGCATGGGAAGAGAGAGCAGAGATGGATGTGCAGGGAAAGCAGAAAACACAAGAGTTTCTGGTTGCAGACTGTCCCTGAAGTACAAGAACAGAGAATGGGCTGGGACAGTGGTGCACAGATTACCGTGGGCAGAAGCATCCACCAGGAGGAACAGCTAGGTCAGGTTTCAAAAGAAACAATGCAGTGGCTAGGAAACTAACACACAGGTGCTTTCCAGAAACCTAGCTTCTCCTGTCTAAAGTAAGCCAAAATATCAACTTTGTTCCGTGTCCTAATATATTGCTGTGATGGTAGAATCAAGATAAAAAGATGGAAAAGTGGAGTTTGTAGTGACCAGTTTACTCCCTTTTCCAGTAGTCCCATCCCAGAAGGCAGCTCTCGGCAGAAGAGCCCAGCTCCAACACCACCTGGCTGGGCTTCCAGGCATGCTTCGCAAGAAAGGAGGCAGCTGCTGCAGCTTCCCTATTGAAACAAAATGAGAGAGATTGTTAACCTTAGGTCTGGCAACTGTTGAACAGGGATGTCTTATGCTCCAAGAGATATTTCCATTTTAAAAGAAAAGCAGAGATGGGAAGAAAGAACCTCAGATACAAAACACAGGAAGGTATGTATAGAATGTGGAAGTCCACTTAACAAGAGTACGCATCTGTTTCATGAATGGGAGATATTGTCCAGAGACATGACTGGTGTTTAAATTTAACTACAGCTCTGCATGAGGCAAAAGAGGCAATAAAAGAAAAACCAAGAAATGACAAGGTTGGTGCTGGCAGAGAACTATTCTAGGATTACTCGGGGTCATTGCAAAGAACATGTCAGCTTCTGTAACAGTTCTGACCTTTGCAATACAGCAGTGTAAAACAACATGTACCTATCCTACAGGTATTAGAATGCTCTCACTATATTTCACGTTTCCAGAATGTTCATTAGTTGCTTCAAGCTGTTATAAGGAGATTTTTGATCTGGTAGAAGAAACACATTGGCCCTCTAGCCACTAGGGCTTGGACTAGAAATTTATGTAGATACACACAGAAGGAGTTGACCTCAGTGGTAAAGTCAAGATTTACATTGCTGTTGCTGAAGCAGAATTTATTCCTCACCTAGCAGACATGAAACCAGAACTGTTTCATATTAAGAAAACAAAGGTCGCTATACAAGACCAAATATGTTGTCTATGTAGCCCAGTATTCTGACACTGGTCAGTCCCAGATGCTTTTAAAAATGTATTTACACTGTTACAGAGAAAAATTAATAAAAGAAATCTGCCCAAAAGGGAATTTCCTCTTTACATGTGCTAAGTAGTGTGTGTCACCAGAGGCCACAGTAAAAACGTGCTGCCTATAATTATGGATGTGCTCGTTCCCACATGAACACTGACACCTTCACTGAAATCCTTCAAGGCTTTCAACCTCAGTGCACGCTGGCAGCAATGAATTCTGCAGGAGAATAATGTGCTACGTACCGAAGCATTTCCTTCCATTTATATTATCTGTAATGCCTTTCAATTTCACTGAATTTCTCCTTACTCTTAAAAAATAGCATGAGATTAATTAGGAATTTCTGACTTACTTCCTCAGTTTTAGGTATTTTATAGGCTCCTAACATAGCCCTCTTGCCTGCCTTCTTTCTGGAATAAAGAATTCAGGGACTGCCAGTCTTCCTCAGTAGCCATTTCACAGATACCCATGTACAATGCTAGTGGAACAGCTTGATAATTCCCACCAACAATGCCTCTGAAATCTCAAAACACATTCCATGTTTTGTGATCAGGCCGCATTCAATTAAAATTAGTGATACTGATAGATGTAGCAGCAGTACCAGGGTAAGCCATTTTTACATTATGTACTCATCCAGGAATAGGCTGTTAACTGATTTTTTGATTAAGTAAATTTTCTGTCTCCGAATAAAATCAAACCTTCTGGTTAGGACTGAAGAGAAGAAGAACAACACACAAGCACTGAAACTTTTTGCATAACGTGATTTCATTTCGTTATGTTTGGCTATAAATTTTGCTCTACCCCTGTAGTCAATTTTGATAACATTATCAAATGAAGAGGAGTTTGCTGGTCTGGCTTTGATGAGAAACTTTGCTTTTAATTTTTTTATTTTTTTTTTAATGCATGCCTGCTCAGTTCTAAATAAGGAAAACCATATTCCTTCCTCACTGCACCAAGGTGAAATGGTGACCCACTACACATAATGGACTTGTTTCAATTTCTACATAATGAGAATAACACCTCGACAACAATATAAGCATTGAAGGTAGAAGAGGTGAAAACATTACCTTGGGAGTAATCTCCTTGTATTGTGTATCTCCATTACAGCGTTATCTCATGTGATTTAATTTGTCACTGTTTGTAGTTTAAATTTGTAAGAGAAAGGACAATCTGGAAGCGTGAAAAATTACTAATTATAACATTTTAAATAGAAGCAGTAATGGAAATGTCAACAATCTGACTGGGACATCAGAGATTTTTGCAATGATAAATAGAAGCATTCCACTGCAGACCAAGAGAGAAGCTTTTGGCCATTTTTCAAAGCTTGAAGAATTTCTCAAGGAGTTACAAATGTTCATTTTTCTTCCATGCCTTCAATTACTGTCAGAACATACTGTGGTCATTCTAACGGCCCCCATGAACTTTGAACAGCATTCATTGTCAAGAGAGCACAAGCACAAAGATATTTCAGTCTAAGTGCTACTGAAATCAATGGGAGTTGAGCGTTTGTATGCCACTGCTGATCTGGATCTCTGGGCTTAACCATGATATTAAATATTTACTTATTATTGATAATAAGTATAAGTTTTCCTCGAGAAGATAGATACCATATAAATACTGTTCCTGTAGGTGGTCAACAGCTCTCTGACACAGCCATCATCTTCAACCTGACTGATACAGTTTCTGACCAGTTACAATGAGACTTGAAATAGAGAAGATTCAGGAAGTTGCAAATTTGAAAGTGTGAGAAATTTTAGTGTATTAGTCATACTGGATTAAGAACAAGTATTTGAAAAAAAGATTCAGTGTAGCATAAAAATGAATTCTAACATTTTCAGACATTCTTTATTGGCTTACTTATGAGTTCACAGGCAAAATGTTGGGAAGAGTTAAATACAAATAAAAATGGAAGAAAAACTACACTTGCACTAATTCAAACTGGTAGAAATTTGTATTCTCAGGTCTTTGCATATGTATATGTACGTATATATATAAATATGTATGTATACACATATTATATATAGCTTTTGCAGTTGACAAGATACTTCAGTAAGAAGCTGTGTATAAAAAGATATATAAAAGGAAGTTTTGTGAAATGCACAAGATGGAAAACTTCAGTCAGCAAGAAGAAAATAATTTGGGGATGAAAATATAAATAAGGGCTAACCAAACCTGTAAAAGCCTTTGCTAGGCCTGTCACCTTCTCCTCCTAACTGGCAATACAGAGAAATTACTAGAAAATAAAACCAAAGAGAGTATCTCAAATTATACATACAGAGGAACGGATGGCATCTCTGTCGGAAATCAGGCCTCTGCACACTTGAAATGGAAGTTACAAATAAAGGTCAGTCTCCAGGTAATCAAACCCAGGTTCTCTTCAAGACTAGCTCAGAAATACAGCATTTTCAAGTTTAAAGCACAGGGACAGGTTCTAGCTGTGTTTTCAGCATGGCTGTATTGTAGTAAAGATGTCAAGTGCTTTTTCTCCACTCCATTGATTTGCCCTATAAAAGGACCAATTGCAATTGCAATCCTTCTCCCCTCTACTGCCAGCAGCTGCACTCCCCTGATTCCTTTTGAGAGACGCGCAGGAAGCAGGGAGCACGGAACAGGCAGAGGTTACCCCTTTGCACCCCAGGCTGGGGACACAAAAGCAAGGAGTATAAAGTTATACTCTGCAGAGAACACAGCAGAGAACTGCATTGCACACCAAAGGATTCAGAGCAAGATATTTTGATCTACACTAACGTGGAGGTTGCTTTTCTCAACACGCTATCCTGATTGATATTGTCTCTAATCCAGAGGCACTTCATTAAGAAGTTGCCAAGAATCAACATTTTGACTCTTTCAGCCTTTAACTGCCAAAGTTGGTTAATTTTTCTGCAAACCGAAGGAAGGATATTCACTCTGTAGGCAGATGCAACTTGTTTGATGACTGTCTGAGTCATTTTTGGGTGCGCAGCAGACAAGCTCTCCTGTAGTTTGACACTAACTGGACACATCAGGCCTCTTGGCTTTGTTGTGGCAGTCCATCTGGTTATGATTTCCCCTACATCTGGTATCATATTTTAGGATGAAGCTTCTTTTGGGCATGATGCTTCTGTAAGTAAAGGAACAAGACAGCCTACTTCTCAGAGCTAATTTCTTTTTAAAAGTGTGGACATGAGGAAGGTGGCAGAGGGTGGGATGTGACTTAAAAACAGATGGAAATGCAGAAGAACAGTTGCTTAGCACCTATGAAAGTCAGGCCCACTTCTTCACAAGATATGTATGTATTTAAGTACCCATATTTAGGCATCCGCATTTGAGTTTTGGCCTCTAAATAACCTAAATCCATCACAGGTTTTTTGGAATGTGCATTTGATTAAATAAACAAAGACATTAAAACTCATACGAATCATGCTGTAGCCCTGGCAGCAACCAGCTCTTCAGCACTTGGGGACAACTTCTGCATTACCTATGCTCCTGTTGGGGGCTTTGCCATTTATTAATGAATGAAAAACAGAGATCAGAAAAAAGTGCTGTAGAAACTTAATCCCATTATGAATTCTCAGGAAGTGGGACAATAAGGGATCCGTCAGCAGCCTTCTTGCCTTTGTCTGAGGAAGAGATGCAAACTAAAGATTGGAATCAGACTTAATTGTTCAACCTAGACTATTTTATGTGGGCATGCGTATGTTTTGGAATGGGTCTGTAGCATCTATTTCTCTGGGACTGAATTGATACAACACATCAGGACAGAGACAACATTTCAGAAATGTAAAAAAAAAATAAAAGCCTGTAGAAATGTTAGATCAACAGCCAAGAAGAATGTGCTCAAAAGCACTTGGAAGCCAAGAACATTTCTTTTACATTCTACTCTATTTCTTACTCAATTAGGAAAACTCACCTGATAAAAGGAGCAAGAAATTACCCTGCTTAATGACACAGATAAGGGAAGAAAACGGAAGCATTTAATTCCCATAAGCATCTCTTGTCTTTGTCTCAGCCTGCTTTTTATGCCTGGATTATGCTAACACTATTAATCTTTGCGTCTGTGACTAACTCCTGGGTTTTTATGTTAGTGACCTGATTCTGCACTAACATGCTCCTCCCAGTTTGGTGAAGCTTCCCATGTGATCTATTCTTCCTCCTAAATAAAGTTGAAAAATTTGGCTGGGATCAGTGAGTGCTGCTGAGGTGGCGGGTGAGTGGAGCTATTCCACCCTCCCTGCATCTGCAGCACAAATAACGTGCCTGTTCAGCACTATCTGCCTCTCCGTTTTAAAAACCGAGGGGGGACAAGACCAGCCAGCGAGGAAGGTCTCAGGCTACCTCCATGGTCAGGCTTCAGCACGGGCTCCCAGCCTCGCCACCCCCTGATCACTCTCCCCTTTTGAAAGTAGCCCAGCGAGCGGAGGAGGATGTGGCCAGAGAAGGTGAGTACTGCATGGCTATGATGAATCCTTTGTGCGGAACCGGAGCAAGGGGGGGGGGGGAGCAGCAGTTGCAATTTTTTAAATGGACACAGTCAAAAGCCTCTTTTCCTTTCCCGTTAACACGCGTGTCCCTTTCAGAGACAATCTACCTAATGAG